>NW_002987024.1:256814-265348 GCF_000006295.1 Pediculus humanus corporis
TTAGTACCTTAATTATTATTATGTCACAACAAGGAAATAATTAAGAAAATTAATTCGACTTGTATAAATTAAAATTAAATAAATATTTCAATTTAAAAATCTTAAAATTTAAAAAAATAATACAATTTAATTTAAAATAACAACACTTACTTCACATAAATCAATTATACCAATGATGTAAAAAAAAATAAAAGTTAATTTTCCATATTATAAATTATTATAAAAATAAAAAATACTTTATAAAATTAATTTGAATTAACAAACAAAATAACTATAAAAAAGAAAACAAAAAACTGAACGATAAAAACTGAAGATCCACTTTTCGCATGAGAATTCGATTTTGAAAAGTGGGCAGTCATCCTTGATATTCAATAATAATAATAATAATAATTTTGATAACAACTACTCAAAGATATAATTTTTTTTTTTTTTTTGACTTTTCATACAGATGATAATCTCATTACAATTTTTTGAATTGTAATCATGACTTAAATGTATTTAAATTTTTTTGCACTTTGTTTCATGCTTTTGTACGATTAATAAAAAAATTTAATATCGTTTGCAACAGGAACAAATAAGGCGACAAAATTTTAAATGAAAATTAATATATCATTTTTTATTTACTCTTTTCATTAATTCTAGAATAAAATTTTACAAAATTATATTTTACTAAAGTTACACATGCAGTAACATTAATTATACGATATTTTTAAAAAATTATTAATTAATATTTTTTTTAAAAGTGGTTTACATACGATTTGCAATAAGATTAAAAAAAATCTATAATTATTATATAATTGTTATATTAAGAAAGGAAAAAAAAAATCCCAAGTTATATTCTATACTATAAATATATAGTAAAAATAAATAAAGACAAATAATCGACAGATTAAAATTAAATTAAAAGTATTACTTTAATTTTTCAAAAAAAAAAAGGGAACTCAGTCTGTACAAATAAAAAATTCCTAATATTATTATATTATCAATGAGAAATTAAATAAAATGTCAAAGAAAAAAAAAAATATTGATAAATAAATCTTTTGAAAAATGTAAATTAATATTAAATAATTAAAATAATTATCTTAAAATTTAATCCCATTATTAATTAATAAATGACATTTTTATTTTCATCTCATGAAAATAATTAAATTCTCTAATAATAATAATGATAAAAAAAATTCAATTTGTAATAATTATTGTTTTTTAATTAATATATATTTTATCGTAAACAGCGTTTAATAATTGATTATTAAAACTTGGTAAAAAAAAAAAAAAATTAAAATTATCTCATTAAAAAAATAAAATATAGGTTATAAAAAATTCAAGTTTTAACTATGTAAAAACTTTTTATATTTTAATTAAGCAAAAAAAAATTATGTATGTATAAATTTTTAATAGTAAAACGATGAGTAATTAAAAAAAGTTTTCGTAAATTAAAACCGAAGAAAATTGTAAAAATTTATTAATAAAATAATTATAATTTTACCTTTTATTATTTTATTAAATTTGCCAATGATGAATACATTCAAATTTCAATTTTAAAATGAACCCAAAAACAAAAAAGGATTAAAACTTTTATATAATAACACTTAAAATAATAAAATTACTAATTAAATCACGTTATAATCATTTTTACGCGTTAACTCATCGACTAATTGAAAAAAAAAAAAAAGAAAACTAATTTTTTTTTCTCTAAAAACTAATCAAGTATTAAGAGAGTGGCTTTAGGATTTCGTGTAAAGCGTTAGAAAAGGCGACAAAAACAAAAGTTGCCACATTTTTAGCAAGTTGGCAAGTGTGGAAAAAAAAAAAAAATCCTGTCAAGATTAATATTAAACTAAAATGGTCTCGATTGTTTATACTTAGCTTTTAATACTTTATTATCTTCTTAAAATAAAACTTGCTTTCTGTATTACCAAATAATACATCATCTCCGTTCACTGATCCGAATTAAAATTTAACAATCATCTTATTGAAAAAAAATAATTTACGAATTTCACATAAATAAAACAAATTTATTTTCTTCAATTATTTTATTAATATTATTCTTATTTATTAAATTTTTGAAATTTCTATGACACTTTACACGAATAGAAAAACACACTAAATGTTATTAAATTTATTTGTTGAGGGGATTCAAAGGATTTTTTTTTTTTTTTTATTAAGGTTAATAATTTATTAATATCACTTCATATTTAATTTACTTTTTTATTAAATTTTTCTATTACTGAAAAAAAAAAAAAATAATAATTACTATTATTGTTACAAACAAATGCGAAAAAAAAGAAAAAAACTAAAAACAAAATTATAAATAAATAACAATTATTATTATTATTATTATTATTATTATTTGTTCTTACTAGTTTAATTTATTGTCTTTCTTATGATAATTTAATACATCCTTTATTTACATTTAAAATTACCCATGATTTACGAAAAGGGTTTTTTTTTTTTTTAAATACGATTATTATTATTATTATGGAAATAGAATTCAGTTGCTTTTATTTGACTCAATCCTAATACATATATACATATGAAAATTCATATAATTTTTTTTTTTTTTTTTATAAATTCATACACAAATAAAAATAATCAACCGTACATCAAAAAAAAAAAAAAAAAAAAAAAAAAAAAAAAAATTGTTCACATACAAAAATGCACTAAAAGAACCTCATAATTTTTTTTTTCTTCTTTTTCTTTCTTTTTTTTCTTTAAGACTTTATTATTATAAATATATTTTAAAATACTGTAAAAACTTATCAAGTTCATTTTCTTAAAATCCATGACTAGATTTTATTAACTTTTAAAACAATGAATTCTACTTCGTGTGATTATTAATCACCTTATATCTTGTATTAATTTTTTTTTTTTTTTTTTTTAAACAATCAATTTTGGAAATGAACCGGAACACGTCTGTCATTAATTCTAATTTTGATTTTTTTAACAGAATTTTTTTTTTTTGAAAAAAAATGCCAATGACAATAATAATGAGGGACAAAATACTGCTTATACACTCATGTAGGGATATTTTACTTCTGTTAAAGGTACAAATGTCTCTTTAACGGACTGCGGTGATGACCATCGAAGTACGTAATGGGGACCTCCCGCTTTGTCGTTGGTACCTATTTAATAAATAATAATTAAAATAAAAAAAATCACGAGGAGGTACGAGGGGGGGGGGAATTAAAAAAATACAATTTAAAGAGGTTTATTATTTTACCAGAGAGCCTTGCTCCGCCGAAAGGTTGCTGTCCAACAACGGAACCAGTAGATTTGTCATTTAGGTAGAAATTTCCAGCTGTATTTCTAAAATATTCTAGAGCGTATGAAAGAAAATCCCTGAAAATAAAATTATTAAATTTAGTCAAATGGCGTGAGTAAAAACGTTTTTTAATTTTTTTTTCAATAATTAAACCCACATGTCTTCGGCAAATACAGCTCCTGTCAATGCATATGGCGATGTTTCGCTCACGAGTTTCATTGTTTGCTCAAGACAATTGTCTTTGTAAACGTAAACGGTTAAAACGGGACCAAATATTTCTTCGTGCATTATTTTGTCTTGAGGATCTTTCGTTTCGATTATTGTCGGCTCAATGAAATATCCTTTTCTGAAAATATTTTAACAAAAAAAAACATTTGTGTTATGCATTTATATGTAAATAATTCAAAATTACATCGGTGATAATTTTTTAACGACTTTGGTACTAGACGTTGAATAATCCTAATTATAAAAAAAAAAAAAATTTAAAAAATTTCTCTTATCAGAATGATTTAAAAAATTTTTCAATGATAAGTTTATTTGAAAAAGCAAAAAAAAATTAAATAACGACGACGAGACATTTAAATATTTTTTTAAAAAAAAAAAAAAATGTTCACGTGTACTTGAAAAAATTTTTTTTTTTTTTTTTCGTTGTAAACCTTTGCATTGAAAAAGATAAGAAAAAAAAAAAAAAAAGAAAAATTTAATTACTTGTCATCGTGTTTTCCTCCTGCTATGATTTCCAAATTAGGACTTCCTTTGGCATGATTTATATAACCGACTATTCTGTCGTAAGCTTTTTTATCGATAACAGCCCCAGCAAAATTTTTAAAATCGGTCGGTTCTCCGATTTTTAGACTTTTAAGGGTTTCGATCAATCCCTGCTTAATCTAAGGAATAAAAATACAAAAAAAAAAAAAAAAAAACATTAAATCGCAATCAGTAATTTTTTAAAAATTTAAAAACGATTATTAATGACACTTACATCGCACCACAGGGATTCAGGAACGTACATTCTACTGCACGCAGAACATTTTTGACCACAAAATTCAAAAGCGGATCGAATGGTTCCATTGACGACGGATTGTACGCAAGCGGTACAGTGAACAAAATGATAATTTTTTCCACCACATTCTCCGATTAATCGTGGAAAGTTTTTATATTTGGAAATATTTTGACCCACTTGAGTCCAAAGTCGATTGAAAGTCCTGCCAAAAGTTTTTTTTTTTTTTAATAATGTATCGCATTAAAGGTGATATTCTGACCGTGGATTTTCGAAAACTAAAGGTGACATTCATTAGCATATTTAATAGAGTATTTAGACGTTTACGTTTAATTATTTTAACGCTTCTTTGTTTATTTTTTTTTTTTTTTTTTTTTAATTTCAGCAAATTAAGCTGAGTAAATAGTTTATAAAACTTACGGTACAGATCCGGTAAAATTGATGCCCGCCAAATGACTGCTGGCAGTGATTGCATCTCCAAAAACTGGTCCATCAGCTGGTACAAAATTTACTACACCGGGTGGTACACCTGCTTCCCTGCATATCTTGAAAATAATCCAATTAGATAACAACGCCGTATCAGAAGGTTTCCAAAGGACGCTGTTACCCTGAAAAAAAATTTTTAAATTTAATTTTAAGAATAATTTCTATTTGTTTTAAAAATGCCCTCCCTCCCCCCCCCCAAAAAAAAGTAGGATTTTATTTTTTTTTTTAATTGGTAATTTTACCATTAAAGCTGGAGTGTACGCCAAATTTCCACCGATAGCAGTGAAATTGAAAGGAGAAACAGCAGCAACAAATCCTTCCAAACCTCTGTATCTCATTGAATTAAGAGTTACGTCTGGATCAGTGCTAATTGGTTGATATTTCAATGCTTCCTTAAGAAAGTATGCGTTGAATCTAAAATAAAAAAAAAATTTTTTCAAAATAACGTTTGCCGCAAAAAAAAAAAAAAAATTCAATTCGAAATTTCAATTTTAAAATATCATTGTGGTAATATTTTACGAAAAATTTTTTTAAAATATTTTATTCGTAGAGATTTAAAATCTTGAATACAATAATATAAGTAAAATTTTTTTTCAATGAATAAGAAAATTAAAAATAAAAAATGTGACGTCATACATGATTTTTACGCAATTTATTGATGAAAATAAATGAATTAAATTTAATGATAAAATCAATAGTGGAAAAACCCATAATTTGTATATAATAATACAAAAAAAAAATTTTTTTTTTTTGATCACTTTAAAAATTAGAGTCGATATATATATTGATTAAGCATAAAATTGTTAAAAATTGCTTACCTGAAAAAATCCACAAGCTCTGCTGCTGAATCGATTTCAGCTTGAATCACAGTTTTAGATTGACCTAGCATTGTGGCAGCATTTAAGTCTTGTCTGTAACATGTAGCCATCATGTGAGCAGCATTATTCCATATTTTAATTCTTTCTTCTAGTGTTGTATTAGATTCCCATTCTTTCTGGGCACATACAGCTGTTTGTATAGCTTTTTCAATCATTTCCTAAAAAATAATTCAATTGAAATTTTTTCGAATAATGTGCGAGTTATCAGGGGAAAAAAAAATAAAATAAAATACAAATAAAATAATGCATATTAATAATTTTGCTTGCGATAAATTCATAAACACTTATTGTAATAAATAAAACTTATCTATTTTTATACTCTAACATTGTATCGATAATCTCACCTTGTCTGCGTAGTAGAACTTGGCAATTTTATGATTAAAATTATGAGGCATTACTTGATATTTGACATTTTTCGTTCTCAATTCTGAGCAGCCAATAACTATTGGTACTTCTTCAACATTTTCAGAATATTTTTTTAACTTTTTCTCCAATTCTTTTCTTTCATCAGAATTAGGAAGATATCCTATTTGAGACAAAAAAAAAAAATGGGTTTTTTTAAATTTACATATTAAATAAAGACTAAGAGTTTTAAAATTTATCTGATCATATTGCCTTTGTACAATTTTAAAAAGATACTGAATCTTATTGATAATTTTTTTTTGTGTTTTTATTTTATAAAAAAATAATTTTTCCTTGCAAATGAAAGTAAAGCTGGAATAACTTATAAAAAACATAAAAATACCAACCCAAAACAGGTTCATTCTGCACAGAAAAATCTTCAACATTAGGTAGTTTCATTACAGAAGACAAGCTTCTTGAGCTGTACCTAAAATAAAACAGGATTTTTTTCCAAATCAGTAAAGATACCTGATATTAATATGATAAAAAAAAGAATGTATAATATAATTTAATTTGAAAATAAAATCTTTTGCTATTTAAATAAGGAATTTATCAGGCTAATTTAATGTTAACAAAATTTAAAATCCCTATTTTTATCAAACTCAATATTACATTTTAAGAATCATTATACTGAGCAGTACTACTTTTATCTATGTCAATTAATTTTATATTTTGCACACAAAAAAATAACATTCTGAAAACGTGCTATTTTTTTCCATAGGAAATAAAAGAAATCTATTAAAAAAGTTAAAGTTTAAAGGCCTCCTAAGGCCTAAGGAATAAAGGAAAATTATAAATTTCAAATAACTATAAATTATTACTTCTATAAAATAGCTTAAAAAAGACTTATTGTTTGACATAATAAATTTATTTAATTACTATAAATATTGTATGAGAAATTTTAGGGAAAAATTGGTTTTGAAATAGCGACTGAAAAATAGTACGGGTAAGAAATAACAATATGTTTTGGGTGATCTGATTTCTGTTCCTTTAATGATGGCGGTAACTACATTAATAGATTGTAAATGTTTCAATATCACAATTTATTTATCATAACTTACCGCTTTATGTTATAAGCAAAAGTTTGTTTAAATAAGTTTAGCATGGTTTTGAAGTTTTTTTTTTATTTTAAACAAACAAATTTATCGGGAATTGTTATCTGTAAAACCTTTGAACTTGTCCCTGTCCACCATTAAAGAGAAAAGATGATCGAAATTTTTTGACGTCACACCAAATTCAGCCATTTCATTCGTCAACGACTTTATGACGTAGCACGGCGTCTTCTGCTTTACAAACTTTAACCGACAATGTAAAATACAATGGCTTATTTAATGTGTACTATGTTGAATTTGCACTCAGTTATCTGTAAATTTTTACTTTATAAAAATGAAATTATCAGCTTGCTATAATTTAATAATTTTAAAAAACTTATCGTTTTATTATTAATTTGTCCCATTACTACTACTAATTTTTTTAAAAGCATTTTAAAATTATTAAAGGGAAATTGTAATAATACTTTAGGAAAAATTTTGAATATAATTTTAGTTAAAGTATAGTTTTTAGATAATTTAGTGAATTTTTCTACTATATTTGCTTTAGTATTTTTATGAAAAATATGCTACAGGATTGAAATTAATTAGTAAATTTACTTTGTGTTAATTTTTAAAAATTATCAAATATATTATGATACTAAAAAAAAATACTATATTAATTTTTTTACAAAATTTCTTTTTTTTACTTTTATTGTCCCATTTGTTTAAAGTAAATTTTACTCTAAATACTACATCTTATTATTTTAAAATTATTATGATAAATAAAAATTTGGCAAATTAATAAAATTAAATTCTTAATGGTAGACTAAATATAATTATTATTATTTTTAAACAATTAATTTTATTCCTGTGCAAATAAAAATATATTAAATCTGTTAAAATTTATTATCTTAAAATAATTATACCATTATTATTATTATTAATTTTAAAAATATGACCCTATTACAATGAGTACTTAATTTTTTTACTTTAAAAAAACATAGTTTTAAGTAAAAATATATTTTATGTGTAAAATTTTTAATTTGTAATAAAATTCATCATATTTAATTTATATAAACATATACTATACTAAGATGTAAAAAAAAAGAATAAAAATAAATAATTTAAAAAAATACTTTAATGAATTACATAATTAAATTTTATAATAATAAATACTTATTTTAAAAAATTCAAGATTTAAATAATGTCTCACATACTGGATAAAATATTAAAAAATTTTAAAGTCTCTAATTATTAAATTAATCAAAATAATAATAATAATAATAAAAAGTTAACATTGTCCGATTATTATTAATTAAATTATTTATTCAATTAAATTTTTTTTTTTTATAAAAAGCATAAGCAAGAATTAAATTTCAAATATATGTCATAAACATTAGTTCAAATGTTAAAAACGTTTTGGCAGCCAATTAAAGAGATGAGAAAAAGGAAAAAGGAAAAAAAAAAACTCAAAC
>NW_002987024.1:266016-267197 GCF_000006295.1 Pediculus humanus corporis
AAAGGAGGAAAACTATTCACCTAACTGAGTATCCCTCTTGCAACATTTTCACATTTCCACGTTTTTTGTCATTAAGAAGTGGTGAAAGAAAATTTTAAAAAAAAACCTTTTCAACCATAGCAAAACTTTGAAATTGAGTCCTTTCTAAGATTACATCTTAAACGAGATGAAGAAAATTGGATGTTTGTTACAAAAACTAGTAAAACAAAGCCTTAATTTAAAAAAAACTTTTTCCAACCGTTTTTACTTATATGTAAACAAACATTTTTCGTTTCCACAAAAATAAATTTAGAAAATTTTGGGAGCAAAAAATTTTATATATTTAGAACAGTTTCACGTCGAGCCATTTTTTTTTTTTTTTGCTATATATTTTTCAAAAACCAGAGGTTAAGGAAAACATGTGAATTTTTCAATTTTTCTTTATTAAAATTCTAAAAACATTATTTGAAAATATATATATATATAAACAAAACTTTTCTTTTTTAAATTCAAACCCTCTGATAAAATTAATTTATTTGAGAGAGAAAGAAAGAGAGAGAGGAAAAAAAATTAAATTTTGTTATTTTAATTAATTTCTTTATTATTATTATTATTAATATTAAATCGTGATAATTAAATTATTATTTTTTCATCATTTTGTACATAAATAAAATTACTCATTAATATTATTTGAATTTATCAAACTATTGGAGAAAAAAAATTGATAATCTT
This sequence comes from Pediculus humanus corporis, assembly GCF_000006295.1. Classification (NCBI taxonomy): domain Eukaryota; kingdom Metazoa; phylum Arthropoda; class Insecta; order Psocodea; family Pediculidae; genus Pediculus; species Pediculus humanus. The sequence continues at coordinate 266,728 of NW_002987024.1, forward strand.
ACGTTAAATTTTCACTTTGACCTTAATCACGTGATGTCATTTACAAAAAAAAAAAAATTTCTTTTATTCCTAAACAATTTTTTTTTTTAAATTTTTATATGAGAAATAATAAATGTAAACGGAGAAATTGTTTTCCCCCCCTCCTCCTCCCTCTCCCTTTTAAATAATTTTCTTTAAATATGGTGGGAAAGTTTTTGTATGGAAGTTTTAGTTTATTTTCCGCGGAAAATGAATCTGCAATTAAGTTTTTTTTACTTTAAACCAAACTCGTCGACAAACTCATTTGTTTTTCGATAATTAGTAAACTTTCTTACTTAAAATACTTTTCCAAGTTTTCTTAAAACTATTTTTTAATTTTTTCTTCTTATTCTTCTTATTTCAGAAGAGTTTAAAAAAAAAAAAATTGTAAAATTCTTTAAACCTCGAATAAGGTTCGTCGTAGGTGAAAAAATAAATAAACAAAATAAAAT
>NW_002987024.1:267238-268101 GCF_000006295.1 Pediculus humanus corporis
TTTCTTTTGGAGGCGAGGGGGAGTGGGGAGGTCGTTAATGGAAAGACCCCTTTCAAAAAATTAATTTTCTCGGAACTGCTATTAATTAGAAAATTGCTAGCAAGGCTCTTTTTCCAACTCAAACTTTTCTTAACCCAAAACCTCACAATTTCCTATATAAATATATCATTTAAATCAAATCCCCCCCCCAAAAAAAAAAACAAAAAAATTTTCTTTTTTTAAACCCTTTTGTCGTGATTATTTGAATAAAAGAATAAAAAAAAAAATTTTCCGACCCTTAAAACTACAAAAAAAGAAAAATTTTTTTTTGTTGTTGTTGGAATTTAAGTCCCATTCCTTTTTGGAGAGAGAGAGAGAGAGAGAGAGAGGAGGGGAAGAGGGCACAATCGTTCCTTTTTTTTCTTTTTTCTCCTTTCGATTCATCAATCGTGTACCAACAAACACACTCGGGCACTTTGACACACGCACACACACACTTTTGGATATAAATATAATAAAACCATAAAAAATGATTTTTCTGGTAAATCAGTCTTCGAATCACGTATTTAACGGTCAATGGTGGTGTACGAGGGAGGGTTAATTAATTTTCCCAAAAAGTTAAAAAGAGAGTTTCTTTGTTTTATCTCTTATCAGGAAGATAAAACCAAGGGGTAAATATCTATATATTTATATATTTTTCAATTGAATATATTTATTTAATTGTGTGACCAAAAATTATTTTATAAAATAAAAACTTTAAAATTTATTATTATTATTATTATTGTTTTTTTTTTCTTTTTAAAATTTGCATTAAAATACTAATAATAATAATACTATTTAATTATTATTTACAAAGAAAAAGGAAAAAAGGAAAACATTTATGA
>NW_002987024.1:268932-270631 GCF_000006295.1 Pediculus humanus corporis
ACAGTTGGTTTAATTTTTATTATTATTATTATTATTATTAATGTGACCTTTTCGCTTTTTTAACTTTGAGTTCAATTAAATATTTTCGATTAAAGAAAAGTTATTAATGATTCATTTGTTACAAAAAAAAAAACTTTTTTAATTGACTAAACTTGCACTTTTTTCAAGGGATGAAAATTTAAATTTGAATAAATAAAATGTCACAAATTCGGGTCGAACCCTTTTTTTTTTTTTTATTTATAACTTTCAATTTTTTTAAAAATCTTTTAAAAAAACCTAAAAAGTTTTCCCATTTTTTGGCGCCAATTCAAAAACCTAATGAAAAAAAAAAAGAAAAATTTTCACGTTTTATTTTTGTCGCCTTTTAATATATTCAATTGCCAAAAGACATTTTCACTTTTTTTTTAATCATGTTTATATTACGTAATAAAATACATAAAAAGTAATTAAATTGCATTTTCATTATGTTTACATATAGAGTAAAATATTTTTAATTTTTTTTTTTATAATCATCGTCGTCGTCTTAGTCGTCGTCATTTTTTTTAAAGAAACGACATAATCGTAATTTAAACATAAATAAGATTTAAAAAAGGAAAAAAAAGGAAAAAAATACATAAGAAAACAAAAATAATGATGATGATAAGCTTTACTCATGGTAGCGGTTAGTGAAAACTTAACTAATGAACCACTATTTAAGAAATATAATGAGATTATATAATTTTAAAGAAAATTCTTAAATAACTACTTCTTAAGATACTTATTTATTTATTTTTCTTTGTTTTTCTTTCATTTTAATCTTTCTTTCATTTTCAATTTTTTTTTTTTTTTTAAATTTAAACACTTTGACAAAAAAAAAAAGGAAAAAAATATTGATTAAATTATTTTTTGTCTCGAATATAATGAAATTTCATCATAAATGAAAAAAAATTTTTTTTTTTTTTTGCAAAAAAATTAAAGAAAAAGTTTAGTTGATTTCTTGCAATAATAATAATAATAATAATAAAAAAAGTACTTCCAGAAAACGCCGAGGGGGATTAAAAGGGTGAAAATGAAAGTGTTAGGGTCAGTAAAAAGTAAAACGGGAATGTGGGCGTCATGATTTATAAGAGTTTGCATGTTGACTCCAGAAGGAGAACCGAATTTCCTATTTGTATAACACGTGCGTCGAGGGTCAACATTGGTTTTTTGGTAAAACACAATGAGTTGGTAGTTATTAATGACATCGCTTCATACAGATATAAGTGTCAACTAAACTTGTTAGACATATATTTAGAAAAGCATAGAAATTAGTTTTCACCAAGTGGAAAGCCATTACACAAAGAAAAGTCATAGAAGATATAAAGCAAAAACCTTTTGTCATTCTAAGAATTTCAAAAAAAAAAAAAAAATTATGATTTATTTATCTTTATAATTTTTCAATATTACTCACGGTATACCTTAATTCAAATCGCCAATATTAAATCTAATCCAGATTTTCTCGTTAAATCGTAACCTTTTCACAAATCTCTTTTAAATCAAATTTTCACAAAAACGTTAATCGTAGAATAAAACATTCGTTAATATGTAAACATTTGAAAATCCATTCACAGCCTTGTATATTCGTCAATGATTTACGTCGCAAAACCTTCTTGATGCATAACACTTTGGGGTGACCGCTCAAAATTTCCTTTCACAAATTTTCGCATAAACGTCAATTGTG
>NW_002987023.1:0-6562 GCF_000006295.1 Pediculus humanus corporis
TTCCCCCCCCCCTCAAAACAAAAAAAAAAAAAAAACATTATTGTTGTTGACGTAAATCGCGCGGCGTGCGCTACCTTCGCGAGAAAATAAAAAAAAAACCGGAAATAAAAAATAAATAAATAAATCAATATCAATAAATTAACGATTAATAATTAATTAATTAATTAATTAACGGGTGTCTCGTGTATTATTATTATTATTATTATCCGGTAATTCGGATGTTAACCCGGCGTTTTCTTAAGCCCTTGAATTATTAATATTTTTTTTTTTTTTATACCACACAATTTATTTCAGGTAATTATTACGCGAAAGATCATTAAGAGACGTAGTAATAATAATGATAATAATACCTTAATTAATAATAAATAAATTAAAAACCTCGCCTTCGGGTAATAATAATAATAATAATAAAAATTTGTTTTTTATTATTATTATTATTATAGGGACGAAAGAGGGAATGAGGGTGGGAGGAGAGAATTTTCATCGGAAAGAGGGGGAGGGAGGGGAAAGAAAGACTTATGGCTTGGTTCCCAGGAAAAATCTTATTTTTTTCTTTTCTTTTACGCTTCGTTGACGTTAAATTTATTATTATTATTATTATTATTATTATTATTATTATTATTATTATTATTATTATTATTATTATTATTTTGAATGAAAAAAAAAAAATTCTCAAATATTAAGGACATAAATTATTCGCGATTATGTAATTAAATATAAAAAAAAAAAAATACAACCTTTTTTTTTTTTTACAAGCGGCCATATTTATTTATTAATTACCTGAGAAAAATTTTTGTTAATTATACATGTATACAATAACAATTTTCAATTGTCTTTGAACATAACAGAAAATTTATTACTATTATTATTATTATTATTATTATTATTATTATTATTATTATTATTATTATTATCATTATTTTTATTATCATACATTTATTTATTATAATTTTTACGTAAATTTATGTATTCGTTCGTGTGAGTGAGTAAGTGTGCGTGTGTAATTTTTTATTTATTTAAAGAATAAATAATAAGTTATTGATTTATTAAAGCAATTAATTTAATATTATTATTATTATTATTATTATTATTATTATCATTTAAATAAAAGAAATTTTATGTATAAATGTCTCTCGTTTTTGTAAGGTCGTCGTCGTCGTCATTTTACGTCAATTATATATAAAAAAAAAAGGGGGGGACACAAAATTTATTGGGAAAACAATGAATGGGGTACATTCGAACGTAAAAATTAATTCAAGGAAAGGAAATAAATTAAAAATTTTCCAACTCCGAGAAAAAAGGTGGGAAAATTCAGGAAACTAAAAATTTTCAAAATAAAAGGAAAAAAAAAGAGAAAATTTTTTTAAAAAGGACAAAAAAAAATTGCGAACACGAAACCATAACGACAAAATCATCATCATCATCATCATCATCATTATCGTCATCATAGTTGAGAAAAGGAAAATTTAACAGACGAAAACAGGAATAAAATATAAGTCAAAATTTATTCTCGATAGGTACGATTATAATTCCTCCCTACTCCACATTTAAAAGATTTAAATTTTTATATCCTGTCGAGGGGAGAAAACGGGGGGAGGGGGTAAAAAATTTTTGTAGCCCGATCTGTTGTTTACATTTAACCAAAAAAAAAGAAATTTAAACAATAAAAAAAAGACATGATAATTAAATTACTTTTAATAAAAAATAATAATTAATTACGTAATTGTTTTTTTTAGTTAAATTACGTTTAAATAAAATTTTTCAGGTACGAGTCGTAACTTAACAAATTATACATAAAAAACTCTTTTGGAAAAAAAATAAGGCTCAGGGGGGGGGGGCTTGAAAAGAACCCCTTTTAAAAAAAATTTTCCGATTAAGATTTTCCCAGAACGCGTAAATCAAAATCGCATAAGCTAAATATAAAAAAAAGAAAAGAAAATTTTTTTTTTTAGTAAATTTTTCACGAAATAAATCCTACCTGAAACATCCCCCCATCTACAAAAGAAAAAAAAAAACGAATAAATTCGTAAACTAAACATGAAAATAGTTTTTCTCCACATTTTTTTCTTTCCATATCGATAAGAATAATAAATAAAAAGAAAAATTATAAATTGACATTGATGGTAAATAAGTTAAACATGAAAAAAACAAAGGTTTCAGGTATAATAATAATATACTAGTACCCACGTAAACTCTCAGGTCGTCGTTTTCACTTTCGTTTCGTTAATAATCGTTAGTTTAAGATCAGTGTGCTTTGTGAATTACCTCATAGGTGACGTGTCGCCGGTTTTTAATTTTAATTTTAATTTTTTTTTAAATTTTTTCGAAAAATGAAAATTTAAAAAAAGAATAATAATAATAATAATAATATATATATTTATTAAATAAACACGTCGTGGGTATCACCTACGACGACGACATCGAAATTTAACGAAAAATTTAAAAAAAAAAAAAAAAAGAAAACTTTTTTACGTTTGTGATGATGTTTAATACAAAAATTTGTTTTGTGTAAAAAAAAAAATAAATAAATAAATAAATAAATAATAATAATAATAATTTTTATTTATTTTTTATGTGAAAATAAAAGGGATAGGATCGTGAATTTGATTTTTTTTTTTTTTTTTTTTTTTTTTTTTTTTTTTAAATTTGGATATAAATGTGTTGTTTGTTAATGTAGGGGGGAAAGGAAAAAAAAATCAAAGGAAAAATTTTTTCACGACCGAAAAAAGGTAAATTATTATTATTATTATTTTACATAATAACAAGACAATTTAATTAACAGTGTGACGTTTGTCGTTGTTATTATTATTTATTTTAAACAAACTTTTTTTAAATTGTTACAGAAAAAGGAAAAAAAAAGTTGGGAAAGACTTTTCCCGCCCTTTATTATTATTTTTTAAACCTGAAATTTATAAGAATCAGACCGGAAAATCAACTTTTTTTTTTTTTTACGATTAAATGTAACTTATTTATAACGAGGGTAATAAGTTTTTTTATATATAAATAATAATGATAATGATAATAAAAGTGTTTTTATGTTTATATTATTAATTTGTGTGTTAATGAATGAGAAACTGAAAGAAAGTTGTAATTTTTTCCTCCTTTTTTTTTATTTTTTATTTTTATAAATAAATGGTGATGATAATAATAATTGTGATTTAATTAAGTGAAATACATGTGCGTATTGATTTATTTAATTAATTAATTTTATTAATTAGTGACGGATTTATTAATTAAAAAAATAAATAAATAACGAGGAGGTATGAGGAATGAACTTGAAAAAAATCGATTCGAGATAGTAGTATATAAAGAAAATTAATGGAATTTTTGCAAAAAAAAATTACGTAATTTATTATTATTATTATTATTATTATTATTATTATTATTATTATTATTTGTATTATTGACACTCTCTCAGGTTCGTTTTGTCGACAAGTAAAAAAAAAAATTTTTTTTCTAAAGACTTTGAAGATGTTGTAATAACACAATGAAATCTTATTAATAAAAATGAAGTCTCTCTATTTCTCTCTCTCTCTCTCTCTTTCTTTCTCTTTCTGTTTCTTTCTCTTTCTATCTCACACTATTTCTCTCTCTCTCTCTCTTCATACATACCGTAGCGTCACGTTTTTTTTTTTTTTTTTTTACTTAAGATTTTCACGGTTTGAAATGTTTATATAATAATAATATTGACATTTTGTAATAATAATAATAATAATGATAGTAATTTTATTGTCGGTTCACAGTCCACAAATAATAATGATAATAATAATAATAACAATAATAATAATATTAACGACGACGACGATAGGTATTAAAATAGAAACTATTGTTCCCGCAAAAAAAAAAAAAAAAAAAAAAAAATACCTACGTGCAAGTGATTACATCTTCGCGGTGATGGCATATTTTTCCACTCATTAAATAAAAATATTCATTTTTTCGTTAGGTAAATTAATTTCTTTTTTTTTTCATTTCCATTGTGATTTATTTCTAAAAAAAAAAGGCACAGGTATCAGGTTTCGTACATCCTTTTATTTTTAATAATAATAATAATATTGGAAATAATTGATTTATTTATTTGAAAAAAAAATTTTTTTTTTTTTGTTTAAATATTTTTAATTTTGATTAAAGTTTTGTCATTGTTACTCGTCATGCTCTTAGATAATATCAATTTCATTATGTATTCAAGGTTATACGTATTTCAAATTGAATATCGATTTATTATTAATAATAATAATGATAATGATAATGATGATGGTGATAATAATAATGAGAAATCAATATCAAATTCATGTTGCAAAATAACCAGGATCACACGTATTGTCATCACTAATAATTAATATCTCAACGAGGGACAATAATACAAACACGCGCACGCGCACACACACACACGCACACGCACATAGTTTATTAACGAGGGGGGAAAAAAAAAAATGATTTTTCGCCGAGTGTCGTAACTCATACGAAATTAAATAAATGAAAATCTGGTATGCGAATTAATTTTTTATTTTTTTTTTTTTACACGTACACATCTTCCGTCGTTTTTTTAATTATTATTTATTGATGAGCGACAAATCATTTACGGTTGCGAAAAGAATGAAAGAATGAAATGAATGAGACAAAGAGAGAGAGAGAGAGAGAGAGAGAGAGAAAGAAAGAGAGGAGGCACATTGGGGGTCAATAATATTTCACATAAAGAAACACAATCGTTGTTGTCGTGTGCTTGTCATCACGTGACCTTTTTTTTTACATTAAAAAGTATTCGAAATACTCGAAAAAAAAAATCGCGTTGTATTAATTAATAATAATAATAATAAAAATAATAATAATAATAATAATAATAATAATGTAATTATTGCTTTTCTTTATTTTTAATCCTTGATTGTTTTGATTTTATTGTTTTCAATGAGAATCAGGTTCAACGATTATTATTATTTATTATTATTATTATTATTATTTTGAGGAAGGTCAGTTACAAAATTTTTTTTAATTGACAAAAAAAAAAATTAAAAAAAAATTTAATCGTTGTTGTCAGCTTTTGTTTAAAAAAAATTAAATTTTTTCTTTCTTTCTTTTTTGACAATGACTTTTATTATTATTATTATTATTATTATTATTATTATTATTATTATTGAAAATAAAAATAAATTACCGATTGATAAAAACAATAATTAAAATTATTATTATTATTATTAATTCGTTATTTCATTCGAAATTTATTAACAAAAATAAAAATGGCGGATTTTTTTTAAAAAAAAAATTCTCAAAATTTTTTTTTATTGACCTAAAAAAAAGAAAAGAAATTACGAAAAATAAAAGATCGATAAATAAATCAATAAATGCCTAAAATGAATAATAATAATAATAATAATAATAATAATAATAATAATAATAATAATAATAATAAAATTATTCAAAGGTCAAGTTAGCGTGAAATATTTTTTTCTTTTTTTTTTGGGTTGTTGTTGTAGTTGTTGCGATTAACGAAATTTTCACTTTTGTTATTTTTTTTTTTTGCTTTCAATTGATATTCTAATTAGATTCATTAATAATGCACATGGGTTGTTGTTTTCGTTGTTGTTGTTTGTCGTTCATCATAGAATCGTTTGTTATAAATAACTCGTTTGTAGGTCATATACCACAAATGTTTATTTCTTGCGTTACAAAGATACCAAGTAATAACGACGATGATGATGATGATGCCAATACCAATTTTGTACGTAACAAAAAATAAATTTTTTCGGCCAAATTACTTACCATTAATTTTTTCTTTTTCCTCTCCCCGCCTCGTCCCTTCCCCTCTTCCCCCCTCCTCGTCGCCCTCCTCCATTTTTCATTATAATTTTAAATTTTTTTTTTTCCTTTTTTGTTTTTTTCTCCCACTTAAGCTAGGTATGTTATATATACTGTTTGTTAAATTGTTTGTTGCTTCGTATTATTATTAGAAATTGTAAACAATTACATAAAATTTTAAGAATTTAAGTGTAAATTTTTTTTTTTTTTTTAAACACTTCGAAGTGTAATTACCATTATCATTATTATTATTACTTGTTTTTTTTTAATTACATTCAATAATTAGAAATTTTGAGGTTTTCATTTACTTTTTAAAATGACCTAAATGATTGTTAACAGGTTCGTCGTCGTCGTTGTCGGGTCGTCAAAGTGAGAAAAAGATAAATGACTGGTTTTTTATGTACATGTACATAGGAAACAAAAAATTATTATTATTATTATTATTATATTTAAATGACGGTAATAAATGATAAGAGGGAAAAAAATATCGTGCGAATCATACGGGAAAAACAAGCTTGAGAGGAGGGAGGGAGGGAGGAGGAGGTGAGGGGAGAATTGCAAAACCATTGCAAATAAATTTTATTATTATTATTTTTATTTTTTCTTTCTTCTTGTCGGCCATGAAAATTATTATTATTATTATTATTATTATTACTACGATCTTTTTTTGTATATCCGGTCGGTCTAAGTCATTCGCATAACGTTGGTGGTGGTGAGTTTTTTTTTAGAACTTAAAGGAATGGATGACATTTACGGGAAAAAAAAAAAAAAA
>NW_002987023.1:6726-36451 GCF_000006295.1 Pediculus humanus corporis
CTCTGTGTTTGCGCGCGTGTGTGTGTGTGTGTGTGCGGGCGCGAGCTCGTCACGTTTGATTGTTTAAAAAAAAAAAATTACCTTTTTAAGTTTTATCGTACATGAGTAATTTTTTCTTTACATAATGTCCAAAAAAAAAAAAAATTATTTAATTATTTTCTTTCTTTCGTTGCCAACAACTTCCTAACGTAATAACAATTCGTTTAAAATACCAACCATAAAAAAAAAAAACTCGATTTGTTTTAACGTTTCAAGTGTGTGTGTGCGTGCGCGTGCGTCCTTTTCAACCCCCTAAATTAGATATTAATTTATTTATAATAGTTTTAAAATGACTTAAATTACCGAATTGTTTGTCCCTCAAAACTTTTCCCTTAGAATTTCTTCCAAATGGTGAAACGATGATAATTTATTATTATATTAAAACGAAAGACCAAAATTATTTTGTTATAATTTAAAAAAAAATCAAAATAATAATAATAATAATAATAATAATAATTTGTTTTTATTAATGATCGTAGGTTTTAAGGCGCCTTTGCAAAAAATATTAAAAATTAAATAAGTTAGCGACCAAAAATAATTAATAATCTTTCAATCGAAAGTGTGAGTAATAAAATGGTAATGAAAAGGTTCGTGGTGTGTTCTCATAAAGCACAAACAACATTTTAAAAAATTCTTATTTAAGAAAAACCTAATTCGTGCCGATTCGGTCCAATTCATATGAATTTTATTATCAAGGTCGTACAAACGAACAAACAAAAAAAAACTAACAAACGAACAAACGAACCACTTTCCCGGGTTGGTTTATTTGGAAAAGAAAAAAAAAAAATTTTTATAGAACAGTAGTTTTGTTGTAATGGTGGTGGTGGTGGTAGTAGTAGTAACGTTGTGGGAATTTTTTTTGTATAAGAGAGAGAGAGGGAGAGAGTCACCTCGATTAATAGCTGCACATAAATGCAACATTAAAAATTTTAAAATTTAATCGCGCCACCCGTTTGACAAGACCTTGACAGACTCAATTTTTTTTTTTCTTTTTAATATTTATTATTATTATTATTATTTAAATTGTTGACTAAGCACGTCTATTATTATATAGTATTCTCTCTCATTGAGATAAATTTGCCGCCGTTGATCAATTGATATTTGATTAGATGTGTGAAATTGTTAAAGGCAAGGTCGGATTTTCAAATAATTTAAACCTTCCGGACATTATATCCGTTATGATAATATTATTTATTTATTTATTTTTTTTTTAAATTTTCGCACACTCGAAATTCTCACGTGAGAAAACTTATGAAAAAAAAAAAAAACTCGTTTGTTGTATTACAATAATGAAAAGTGTACAAACAAACAAAAAAAAATGGAGGATTTTGTTTTGTTAATTTTTTTTTAAATTGCAATTTAACCTTTTAAACCTTTTTTATAAATCGTTATGAAACCTTTCATTGAATTCAAATGACAAACGCGCTTTCTCGTAAATAATTTAGAAACATTTGTGGTTTTTTTTGTTGCTTTGCCTTATGTTACGAAAACAACAACAAACATTTTATTAATGGATTTATTTATTTACTGGGGGGAGGGGGGGAAACAAATTATGGTTGTTAACTTTTTTTGCATTTAAATGTATATCACGATAGTTTTTACATATATGTGTGGAAAAAAAAACACGACGCCCAATTTAAGTTGTGATTATTATTATTTTTATTATTATTCTCAATCGTCGAACATACTTGAAAAATATTCTTTCTTTCTTTCTTTCTTATTATTATTATTATTATTATTTTTGTTTTTATTATTATTATTTTTAATTGCTTAAGGCATTCGATCCTTGATATCCATTTAGTTGTTATAATTTTTTTTTTTTTTTGTTTATGTCATGTTATTTGTGTTATTGATCTTTTTTTTTTTTTTTTTTACTTTCTGAACATTTTTTTTTGTTTGTTTCAATGTATATTTCATTCACTTTGACATTGAGTTTTGAATTTTATTTTTTTTAGACATTTTGAATTCTCGCCAAATCTGCCTATCAAATCCATAATTTTTTAAGTATTTTCTTTCTTTTTTCACGTTAAAAATTCAAATACAGCGTTGCCATTTTGTCATTTTGTATTTTTTTTTTTAAAACCTTTTTAAAAGTTAATAAAATATCTTCACTACTATTTAAAATAAGGAAAACACGCGAAAAAATCAAACTAACGATAATTGTGTTGATGAGAGTAGTACCTGCGACCTTGTTTTATTTTTTTTACACAACAGAATAAATAAATAATTCATCGAACCTGTGGCGAAAAAAAAAAAATGTCTTTTTTTTCCTTAAATTTGGCGCCACGATAAACAAAAGAAAAATGATTTTTTTTTTTTTGTCTGACAAATTATAATTTAAAACATTGACCGGAAATGAATAAATATAGTCACATCTTCGTCTGTTTCTGACTGCGTGCGTGATTTGAAATTAATAAACATCCGTTCGTATTCGCACGAAATATTAATTATTATTAATAATAATCATTAAAATTTTATACGGAGATGAATCGCAGCAAAACAAGCCAACAAACGCAAAAATAAAAAAAAAAAAAAACAATAGCAAACAAACAAAAAAAAAACGAATTCCTTCATACGCAAAATAAAATCCGCGAATTGAATATTTTTCAATGAAAATAACGCCCAATGGGCTAAAGCATTTTTTCTAAAATAATAATAATAATAATTTAAGCGTAGAAAAAAAAAGCATTTAACTTGTTAAAATAAATATTAGAATGATTAATTAATTTTTTTTTTTAATAATATTTTAAGATGGAAATGTGTGCGTGCTTGTGCGTGTGTGCGTGCGTGTGCGTGTGTGCGTGCGCGGTGATGGACTTAAAATTTTTCGGCCTTACATAATTTTGACGGTTATTTTATTCATGTAACAACACTCCATTAAACAGTTTCTTTTTTTTTTTTTTTTGATTTTAATTACTTTCCTTTAACCGACATTACAAAAAAAAAATTCTATTCGTGAACTTATTTAAGCGGTTTTTAATTCTATATTATTATTATTATTATTAAAATAAAATAAAAAGAATTTTTTTTTAAAAAACATAACCCGGTACAAACACACAAACGTGTAATTATATATATGCAAATGCATACGCGTAAATTTATACCGATGATGAATCATGTGGAAATATTTAGGCGATTCTGCGACAATAAATCACGATAATAATAATAATTTGTATTAATTATATATTGGGTTACGTAATTAAAAAAATTTAAGGTTTTCTATATACGAACGAACACAAAAATTATTATTTCTGCTATATGAATTACGACGATCGATCTTTTGCTATAAATTACGCCATCGTCGTCATCATCATCGACGTAATTCAATATTTGTTTTTTTTTTTTTTTTTGGCGGGTATTTTTACAAATCGTTTTACAAAGAAAATTATTATTATTATTATTATTATTAATGAATTAAACGCGGTTGTGAATAATTAAACTTGTAGAGGAAGTGTCCAGAACAAAAAAAAATGGAAAAAATGTCCGACGATGTTTTAACGGTCGAAACTAATGAAATATTTTTTTTTTTAGTTGTACCTGTGTATAGAGAGAGAGAGAGAGAGAGAGTGAGAGAATTTTTTTAACCCTCACGATAACGAAAAGTTAAAAATTTAAATTTGAAAAAAAATTTAATTTACGCATCGCCGCCATAATTAATAATTCTTTTAAAAAAAAATGGAAAAATTTACACAAAGTAATAACAAAAGAGTATTTCAAGATTTATTATTATTATTATTATTAATTTTATAATAAGCTAAGCATAAAAATAATAATTTTTTTTTTTATATCAAACGTTTTGTTGTTGTGACAAATTATTTATTATTATTAAAAAAAAAAAAATTCTGTATAATAAAACGTAATTGAAATTTTAATTTAAAAAAAAAAAAACAATAAAAAAAAATTTTAAAAATCAATAAATCATTTTTAAAACAATAAATATTTATTGATTTTTTTATTTTTTTTTAACAAATTAGCACTCTTTTCTTTAGTTACCATACGAACAAAAACATTTTTATCAGGTAAAAAATTAGTTTGTTCTTACAAAAGGAATATAAAATAAAAATAAAACAAAATGTTGTTGTTGTTGACGTCGTCGTTATGTTTTTTATTTATATTGTACTTACAAACAAAAACAAGATAAACAAACATTTTTTTTTTTTTACTTTTTGTTTTTTATTTTTAAATTAGTTTAATATAATGTTTAAATTTTTAACAACAAAAAAAAAACAGATAGGAATGATATAAAAGAGATAGAGTGAGAGAGGAGGGGAAAGGAGGGGGAGATAAAAAAAATCAACGAATTTTGCTCTATATTAATAATAATAATAATAATAATAATATTTTCGACCTAAATCCAAATACATATTTAATTTTATAATTATTTTTCTGTTGAAAATAATCAAAATAAACATTTAAAAAAAAAAAAAATTGAAATTTAGAAAAAATAAAAAGGAAAAAAAAATTTATAAAAAAAAAGAAGAAAAACGAGTTTGAAATAAAAAAAAAAAAACAAAATTTGCAATCGTATTCGACCCTCCCCTCCCTTACCCTTCCCTCTCCACCCCTTTTTTTGCCACATAATCATTTATACCTTCGAGATATGATTATTATTATTTTATATCGTGCACGTGAAAATCTAATAAATTATTATAAAATTCAATTGATTTTATAAAAATTCTTAGAATTTTCGTTTCATTTAAATGGCCTCAATATGTACCTAAAAAAGTTTTTTCAAATGCCAAAAATCAAATGTGTTCACGTTTAAACCGCGCCTAATTAAAGTGTGTATGTGCGTGTGTGAATGTGCGTGTGTGCGAAACAAATGTTTTCCTTTTTTTTTCTTTTTCCTGTCGGTGTTAAAGAAACGGAAACGGTCTTTATCGGATTTTTTTTTGTTGCGAGATTTAAAAGGAAAAGTCGTTGCACTAAAAGGAAAGAAAGAAAAAAAGGTACTCGCGTACCTTAATTAAAAATAGTTAATTAATTCGTTTAGAAAAAAAAAAATTTTTTTTTTTTTATCTTTTTTTTCATTTCGTGCCAGCTCACGTTTTTTTTTTTTCTTTTGTTTTTTCTTTTTTTTCGTCAAGGCTCGAAGGCAACCCATTGAGGTAGTCCTTGTGTGTTTGTGTGTGTGTGTGTGCGCGAGTGCATGAGCCCGATTTTTTTTCCCTTAAGTTCATTCAACTTTTAACATTGTGTGTGTGTGTGTGTACCTAAATAACAAAAAAAAAAAGTTTTCAATTTCGTCACGATTTTTTTTTTGTATTTAAAAAGGTATTTTTTTTTTATCAAACTCAATCCTGATCAAAGTTATGTTTTCTCCCATATTTGATTTTCTGACGGTGAAAAAAAAAAAAAACTAACATAAAGGTTTTTTCCATTATTATTATTATTATTAAAATACCCTTTTAAGGTTTTTTAAACCGTTTTTGCTGTGATTTTAAAAAAAAAAAAAAAAAAAAAAAAAAAAAAAAAAAAACGTGTAATTTTTATATTTTCTTTGGGTCGATAAAAGAACATTTAAAAATTTTTCCATTTAAATTTTTTGTCGTGGCACAAGAACAGAATTTTATAAAGTTATCGTTTAGTAAAAAAAAAAAAATAATAATTTATACGAAATGGATGAATGAGTTTTTTTTTTTTTGATTATTCAGCCATTTTGATTTTTTGATTATTAATTGCTTAACGCGTCCGATTTTTTTTCATTTTTTTCGCGAACGAATTGAGTTTCGTTTTTTTTTTGCAAAACGCCGCCGCCATATTGTATTTCACACTCTTGATCGTATTTTTTATGAATCGAATCAATTAATTGTTTCAATCGATAAAATAATATACATAAATTTATTTAAACTAATAAAAAAAAATGTTGAGGGTGGTAAATTAACAAAACCAACACGTAAAAAATTATTTACGCCGATAATAATAATAATAAGAAAAAATAACATTAAATAATAATTATTATTATTATTAGGTGGTTCGTAAGGTGACGTTTCAGGTTTCCAAGTTAAAAATCGGATAATAAAAAAAAAAAAATAAATTGAATCGGTTTTTTTTCAGACTTCTTGTTCTTCTTCTACTTCTACTTCTTTCCGGAATCATTTGGTTGTTGTTGTTTTGGTTGTTCTTCTTCTTCTTCTTTCTTTTCGTTTAAGTGCTCCCACGAAACGAAATCGTTTCACTTTTTTTTTTTTTTTTTTTTTTTTTTTTTTTACCCCACATTCCCACGATTTCAATTTCGATTTTTTTTTTTTTTTAATTGGTTCCCGACTTCCTTGGCGGCTTAGTTTTAGTTTTTTAAAATGCCCCTACTCTTTATATTTTAATTAATTTATTAAAAAAAAAAAAAAAAAAAAAAACTTTTCCCAAACTGACAACATCCGGTTTTTGGGGTTGTCTACGTTTTCAAGGCTGCCAACAACCTTTGAAAAAATTACCTCCAATACGTGGGAGGGAGAGGAGGGGAGAGGAGAAAAATTCGATTGTTTAATATTAATTTCCTCAGGTTTGAATTTTTCCAAATCCGGATATTCAAAAGATGTAATCATTATTATCATTATTATTATTATAATTATTATTATTATTATTATTATTATTATTTACTTGTTTAAGTGTTGCGTTCGCAAAAAAAAAAAAAAAAAAAAAAAAAAACGTGATGACAAAATGAAAAAACGCGCGCGTCAAAAAAAATTGTAAAATTATTATTTACACACGAAAACGAACATAAATTATTTTATTACTATTATTATTATTATTATTATAATTATCATTATCATTTTGTATGTATGTACGCTTATTATTGTTAATTATTAATTTTGTAATAAGTTTTTATTTGTTATTATTTTAAATGTTATTAACGTTATTAAAATAAATTACAATTTAAAAGTTTTAAGTATTTAAGAGCGTGTATGAGTAATAATATTAAAACAAAGTCCCCGAAAATTATTTTAAAAAACAAACAAACAAACAAACAGGCAAACAAACAAAGAAACAAACGAGTCGTTCGATTAATTTTTTATTTTTTGAAATTTTCATATCGAAACTCACGAAAAATTTTAAAAAGTTTTTTTTTTTTTTTTATGGATTATGGAATCGTGCAGAAAAGAAGATGACTCAATAAAAAAAATTTTTTTTTTTATTTTAAAAGCCCTCATTGAAATTTGTGGGAATTCACGAACAACACAAAAAAAAAAATTTGAAAAAAATGCGCGCGCAAAATTAATTTTCCGTATTTTAAATTTTTTTTTTTTTCGTAACGAGTATGACGTAACGCGAAATTGACATGGTAAAAGAAAAAAATCATCATTTGACCTAAATTTTATTTAAAAACGAGTTAAAATGGTTGAAAAATCAAATTAATAAATAAATAAATAAATTTTTTTTTATTATCATTATCCACATAATAATAATAATAATGATAATAATTTATCGGCGGTTTAAAAAATAATTAGCGCAAAATTTTACTTTCTTTCGAATATTAACAATAATCAGGTGTGTGTGTGTGTGTGTGAAATTTTCCCTTTTTTTTTAAAGTTAATAATAAAAATTTGTTGAAAAGTTTTATCATCATCATCATTATTATTATTATTATTATTATTTACGATTTGTAAATCAAACTAGTTTTTACGCATACGCAAAAAAAAAAAGAAAAAGAAAAATTACAACAAACTCGTTTGTTTGGTGATTTTTTTTTTTTTTTTTCACTATAACTTTTTTTAAATCATGAAAAAGAAATTTTTGTTGTGGAAGGTCAAGAATAAAATGACGAAAAAATTGTTATTATTATTATTATTAATTAATAAGTAAATAAATAATAAATTAATTAATTAATTTTCGATAATTAACAAACGCGTTATTTTTCAAACGTGTGAAAATTATTTTCCTTTTTCCTTTTTTCTTTACCTATGAGAAAAAAATTTTTCGTTTGGAAATAACTTTTAAAAAATAATAATAATAATGATTTTTACTTCCCGTTAAATTAATTTATTAAAATTATTTTCGGAGGGGGAGAGGGGAGAGACAGAGAGGGAGAAACAGAAAAAGTTTTAATTAATAAAAAGGATGATTTGTTGAAAAATTATTATCATCGTAATAATAATAATAATTTTTTTTTTTTTGTTTTGTTGGTCATACTGATGAATTTATAGGCTTTAATAATTGTGCGCGAGTGTGTGTGACCCCTGTGAAATTATTTTTGAAACAAATTCACACCTTGAAAACCAGGATCGACGCCGTCGCCGCCGCCGCCGCCACCGCCACCACCACACCTCAGACGGCCTTGCTTAATTAAAAATTTATTTAAAATTTTTTTTTTTATTTTTTTTTTGCGATTGATTCCATTTGTAAATTTCGTAATTTTTTTTATATATTTAAGTAATAATTTGAACTTTAATGTTAATAATAATAATAATGATAAAATATTAACAACGATGAAATTGATTATTATTATTATTATTATTGTTAATTTTTCCGATTGTAATAAAACGAGGGATTTTTTTTAGGTTTATCAGAATGGAAAATTGATAAAGTTTTTCTTTTAAAGTAAATAAATGCACGCGTGTATATATGTAATCAGGTTTCGGTTATCATTATTATTATTATTATTATTATTATTATTATTATTATTTTATTTATATAAATGATTACGTAATTTTTTTTTTAATAATTTACATATAAAAAAAAAAGTTTGACGTTTTTTTATTCGCATTGCAAATTTTTTTAAAAAAATAAATTTCCAAAAGCTAAACAGTAAAAATTCAACTTTTACTTTCTTATTGAAAAAAAAAAAAAAAAAAATTTTTTTCCAGTCCAGATGTCAAATCAGGTTCCACAAATACGGTTTTGGAATTACCAAGTTTTTCTCTCTCTCTCTCTCTCTCTCTCTCGCTCTTTTTCTGTCTTTTCCTCTATTTAATATATTTTAAATGAGAAAACAAAACAACATCCGGATCAATGGACCAAAAATGGACATTATTTTAATATATTTTCCTTTTTTCTTTTGCCTTTTTTCCCCTCGTGGTTGTTCTTGTTGTTGTTTTGGAGATAATAAATAAAAAAAATTTAATTAATTTATATGAAATCAGCAAACCGGAAACAGTTATTGAAAAAAAAAATTAATTTGCCGATTTTTTTGTTTTTTCCCTCCCCGATTTTATCTTTTAAGACAATGCAATAAAAGAAACGATACTTTGGGCTATTTTTAAAGTAATACCGGTACCACTACCTGTTCATTCCCGGATTTCGCCCACGTATTCAATAACAATAATAATAATAATAATAATAATAATAATAATAATAATAATGAAAAAAACCTGATTATTATACCCCAGTTAATAAGATATTACGATGAAAGTGAAAACGTGGATGAGTTTCCAGGCAGAGGCAATGGCGGCGGCGGCGGCGTACCTTTGAGATATAAAAAAAAAAAAAAAAGCTAACAATATATATTCTCTTTCGGTTGTTATGTCATTCGTTACATGATTTTTCTTTTCATTCCTTAATAATAATAATAATAATCGTTATTATCGTTATTATAATCTGAAAAATAATAATTTGGGAATTCCCTATCCCCCCACTTTTCCAAGTCAGGTGTTTTGCTATGGGTTGTATTTCATGCACAGGTGAATTAATTTTTTTTTTTATAATAATACATTTAATTATTGTTATACATACATTTAAGGGAAAAAAATAAATGCATGGCAGCCATGTCGATCATCTTTTTTTTTAAAATAAAAGAAAATAAATTAAAAATGACGTTAATATAATTCGAACATTGTCGACATTGAATGGTAACCTTCAATTAAAGTTTTATGAACCTAAATTGTTTAATAACAATATTATATATACGTATATACATATATGTATGTACGTACGTATATATATATATATATTGATCTTGAAATGTAAAAAGAAGGATAACGGGGGACAGTGAACATTAAAGGTCGAGTTTTTTTAAGAAAAAATACTAATTATTTATTTATCCCTTTTGAAATTTAAATAAAACCTCTCTCCCCTTTCCTCATTCTCCCCGCAAATTTTTATTCACCGATGAAAAGTTTTTTTTTTTTTTTTGACTGATTCGAATTTGTGTCTTTCTCCCGACCCCCCAAAAAAATAATAAATAAATTCACGTGACTCGTACGTGATTTTCAAGGTTTAAATTTTTTTTTTTTATTTCGATGAAAATTAATAATAAAATAAAATTTAATTAATGATTTTTTTGTACGTTTGATAAAAATTTGATTTAGTATTTAAAAGGAAGGGAGGGGGAGAGGGGGGAGTAGCGAAAGGTTTAAGGAGTCGGAAAATGAGGTCAACGAAAAAAGGTTTTTTTTTTTTTTTTAAAATTTCTAATCAAAAATTTAATTTATTTAATTTTATAGAAAATAATTATCGTCGTCGTTCGTTTTATTTTTATAAATGAATATTGTAAATTGTTTGATTGATTGATTGATTGATTGACACGAATGATAGATTTGATTTATTCTTTACCAATAAAAAAAAAAAAGATTTTTTAACAGGAAAATTAATAAATTTTTTTTTAAACGCATAAAAACGTTAAAGAAAGAAAAGAAGAAGAAAAAAAAAATTTCTAAAGCCTTGAAAATGATATTTAAAAAATTGTTTTGACGTCTTTATACCTCCCCCTCCCTCTAAATGAAATTTCTATTCGTGTAAAAAATATCATTCACGTCTTCCTTTTCTTCCCTCTCTCTCTCTCTTTTTCTCTTCTAAAAATTTATGTTCCTTATATATTGTCATAAGTTTACATATGTAAACTTTCATTAGGTTTAATTTTTTATGTAAATAATTTTCTTTCTTTCTTTCTCTTCTTTTGGCGCGGTGAAATTTTTTTTTTTTTATTATACCTTATTTAATAATAATTAATTAGGCAAATTAAAAAAAAAAATTTAACAGAGGTTACGCATTCATTTTTATTTTTAATAATAATTCTGTCTTTTGTTGAAAATGAACTCCCACGCGAAGAAATAAATAAGGAAAACCCCGTTATTATACGACGATAAGAATTTAAGTTCAAAGACTTTATTGTAAATTAATATTTAGGCACAAGAGCACCAACATTAAAAAGGCCTCAATGACAAGGTACCATCACTACCACCACGAGCCTGTATTTAGTCGTTGGTAAAACTAATAATTTTTTTTCTTTTCTTTTCTTTTTCGAAGTGAAAGTTGTTGAATTTTTTTTTTTTACTACCGTAATTTGTGGTTCTTCTTCTTCTTCTTCTTCTCTTTTTGGGGAAAAAAATCCTCACTTTACAGTTTTATTTCTTTTTTTAGGTTTAAAACTGTAAGATTTAAAAAAATCTCTTCCCTCTTCTCTTCCCCTCCTTTCTCACACACACATACAAACCCATTTCATCCATGATTCCATCTCTCTCTCTCTTTCTCATCTTAATAAATGTCCAAAAAACTCTCACGGTTTCGCATTCCATCAATATCAAATAACATTATATTGAAGATGTGAATGTGATCAGGCTGCGAACGTGATGTTGTCGTCTGCACAAAATCGAGGACTTGAGGGTGATGTTGTGTCGGTGTTTGTTACCACGTTTTTACCCTCGATCAAATCATTTTTGCCATTTGAGTGCAGTGTCCCTTTTTAACTTGATCCTTTTCGTTTTTTGTTTTTTCCTTCCACGGCTTACGAAATTATCAATAATACTACTAATAATAATAATATTTATTGACACGCCTCCATACATTTACAATACATTCGTAGGTAATAGTAAAGAAAAAAAAAAATTTCACCGCGTATATGTATTTACCTATCGAAGGAGACTCATTATTTATTTACATGTTTTCACTTTTTTTTTTTTTCGAAATAATTTTTTCCTGTATTTATTATTATTATTAATATTATTATTATCCTCCTTCCCGTTTTCTCTTTTATCATACCAAAAGTAAGATCCAGGAGGAATAAATTGTATAGATTACTCACGTAAAAAAAAAAAAAATCGTTTAAAAATGTTTTTATTACGTTACTAATATAAAAACATAATTATTGATTGTTGTTTGTTTTTGTTAAAAAAAAAAAAAAATTTTTTTTACGTGCAAACACATGCACACACACACACAATGATAGAAGTTTAATAATAATAATAAGAATAATTTTTTTTGTAAAATTACAACAAACAATGTAGTGGCACGTATACAGTTGTCACACACACACACACGTTAAATTAATGAATGAATTTTATTTATTATTTACGGTTAGAAAAAAAAAAAAGGTTTTCATCATTCATTTTGTTGTTGTTGTTGTTTTGATGCATATTTTGCGTTTTTTTTTTTGTTTAAAATTTTTTTTTTTTCGATTCGTGTACGTAAATAAATAAATAAATAAAACGTGAAATTTTAATAATAATAATAATTTTAAAATTTTAAAATTTTCCAGTTCGAATGATTTTCATCACTTTTATTTATTTATTTATTTTTTATTTTAATAATAAATTAATATCTATGTATGTACACATTATTAATAAATAAATAAATAATGCAATAACTCGGTTGCATTTAATAAAGTTCAAAAAAGAAGAGAAAATTTGCAATAATAATACATAGTTAGTTAGTTAGTTAGCTACTTGCAACAACATTAATGGCCCCCTTTTGTAAAGGTCAAAATCGTTTGTGGGCCTCCTCATCAAACGTAAAATAACCTCAGGCTGATTTATCAAATTTATTATCATCACCTTAACATGCCGTTATAAGAATGAAAAAAAAGAAAACTTTGTGAAAAGGTCTTTGAAAGAATTTATTTTTTTTTTTAAGCAATAATTTTCTCTTTGAAAAAAAAAAATTTTTGAAACTAGTGACACGTTAAAGTTCGTAATAAAACGGGTTAAACAAATTTTAAAATGGTAGAAGCGGAGGTGGCAGTCATTTTTTTTTTTCTATCTGTCGCAACTAGTGGAAGAAAAAAAAATTTTTTTTTTTTTTTCATTCACTTTCGAATTTTAATAATAATAATGATAAATAAATTCACGTGATTGGTCGATCGGAATATTTAGCAGGAAAAAAAAAATTTATTTTGCGAACGAAACAAAATTATTATCCGTTTCCGGTTGTTGTTGTTGTTGTTTTCGTAATTTTTTTTCTTATTTTAAATTCACGAATATATATTTTTAAAAAAATGATTTAAACACTTTAGGGCATTTTAAATTCGAAAAATAATTTTTTAGTAAAAGTAAAAGATTCTGAAATACCTGAACGTACTTTTTGAATGTCGCGAAACCTTAAAAACGATTTTGCAAAAAAAGAAAAAAGAAAAATCAAAATGTAAATAAATAAAATTTTTTTTAAATGGGGGGGGGGTAGGTAGCACACCTTTTTTTAAATTCCAAAAGTGTTGAGTGGGGCGTTGCCTCTCATTTATTGTGCTATTGCTAAATTTATGCAAAACTTAATGAATAGTTGTTGTTGTTGTTGTTGTTGTTGTTGTGACAATAATCCGACCTTCCATATAAATACATTGTTTTTTTTTTTATTACCGATATTCGAAAGACAGAAAGAAAGGTAATTTTCGAGTAAAAAAAATTTTTTTTTTCTTTAACTACATTAGAAAGTTTTTTTATTTTTTTATTCGGATTGTCGATTTTGTAAATAAAATAATAATTTATAACGGGCGCGAATTTACACACTATTGAGAAACTTTTAAAATATATATACGTACGTATGCACTCAAAACAAACAAACAAACGAACAACAAACATAAATTTTTATGACGGGTTTCAGTCGATTGATGACGAAAAAAAAAAAAAGGCGCTAAAACTCGTATATTGGATTATAACTGACGCAAAATTTTTATTTTATATACACTTTTTGAATCTTCTTCTGTTTACAAATTTTCTAATGCCACGTTTTTTAGATTTGATTTCAATGTTGAAAAATAAATGCGAAGAATCAACTTTGATTTCGTACATTAAATCAAATCATCGATATTACGTAACCGACACAATAAAAAAAAAAAAAAACAACGTAAATGAAGCTTTCAGTATCCTTTTTAACCTTTTTTTTTTACTCGTGTTACCTTATTAACCTCCTTTCCTCTCTCTCTCTCCTCCCCCCACTTCCCCGTTTTAACGTATGTAGAATAACGTATGTGTTTGAAACGATGAAAAGAAAAAAAAAAAAACTTAAGCAATAAACAAAGTTTTGGTCTTTTGAATTGCAAAATTTATTGTAAATATTTCGTCGTTGCGCCAAGTCGTTTTATGTAAATATTTTTGAGGTTTTCAGTTGTTGTTGTTGTTGTTGTTGGACAGTAAAGTGGTTTTAGAGTGACCCTTGATTCGGTTGGTTTAGTAGCCAGAACAATGGTAGTACCAGGCATTTTTTTTTTTTTTGTCAAATATTCAATGCGAAAAATGACCTAAAATGATAATCGTGATTTCTTTTTTTTTTTTGTAAAGTTATATATCCTAACGTATTTACAATTTCTCTCTCTCTCTCTCTCTCACGTATAATCAAAACTGATGAATTCGTGTCTTTTTTTTTTGTGTGTGTGTGTACAAAATAGCAAAAGTGTCACCACAAACTTTACTTTTACATTAGAAGGTTAAATTAATCGTTCACCCCTAATCACGTGGGTTTTTTGAATTGCCTGCACAAAAAAAAAACAAATTTATTTTTATTATCATTATCATTATTATTATTATTATTTTCGATTCGATTTTTGCTTTCACCTGTGGTGATTTTTACAACGTTGAGAGAATTTGCGGCGGTTTAATCCTTGTGAAATTTTTCTTTTTTTCATTCTTAACTACTTTGATTAAAATTTAAATTAATTTCTCTCTCTCTCTCTCTCTCTCTCTCTCTCTCTCTCTCTCTCTCTCTCTTTCTATCTCTTTGAAAATAGCAAATATTCTGACGTGTGCAAAAAAAAGAAAAAATAATAAAATATTCGAACGTGACGATGATAAAAAAAAATTACGTAATAATTATTATTAATATTTAATAATAATAAAATAAATATTTTAATTGTTAAAATTTATTTATTTATTTATTTTGGTTGTTGTTGTTGTTGTTGTTGTCGTTGTTTAAATTTAAAACAATTTTTCTATTTATAGACTTTAAATTAACGCAAAAAATAAATTTGATTGTTACGTAATTGATTTTTTTTTTTTTTTTTTTACGTAAGCTCACAATAATATTTACTTTTTGATTAATAATAATAATAATAATTATAAAACTAATAAACGAAAAAGAAAGAAAGAAGAATAAAAGAAAACATCATTATTAATAATAGATTTTTTTTATTTTTGTTTTGTTTGTTTGTTTGTTTGTTTTGTTGTCTTCTTATTCGCATATTTAAATAAATGCATATTGTAAAATTTATCCCTATTGAATCAACGCTTTTGTATGCGAAGGTATTAATTAATTTTTTTTTTTTAAACAACATTCGATTCGATACGATTCGATACGATACGATACGATACGACGTCATCATCATAGTAGTGTAGTCTCACTCACTACCTCGTGATGGAAAAAGTAACAAAAAATTTTTTTTTTATGATGCAAACAAAGTTTTGTAAACGACGATGGTAAAAAATAAGCAACTTGTGTAAATTAAAAGATGATGTCAGACGAACGAGGAAGTTTTTTTTCTTTTTTTTTTTGTGGACTTTTAAGTTTTGAGAAATCGTTTTTTTTTTTAAACTCATTGATTGACAAATCTTAAAGATCAAATAATAATAAAAAAAAACAAATTTTTAATTATTATTATTATTATTATTATTACTCCAATACTATCGACAACGAAACGGTTTTTTCCCAAAATAAAAAATAAAAAAATAAAAAATAGGGAAATAAATGCATATTTTACATTCCTCATGTAAAAAAGATTTTTTTTTTTTTTTTATCGTTAAAGAATAATAATAGTTGATTGAATGATGAGATGAGATTTGAATACGAAAAATAATAATAATAATAATAATAAAATGTCGCCAAAAATTAACATTTAGACATTGAAACGGGAAGGAGAGGAAAAAAAATACCGACGATGACGTTAAGAGTAATACAGAAACAATAACAAATGACGTCACTAATACGTAAACGTTTTTTTTTTTTATTTCAGTCGAAAGCACGATTGTTATTATATAATAATAATAATAATAATAATAATAATTTTTTTTTGTCAACAGAGGTCCACAAATGAGAAGTGGTTTCCAATGGGGCTTTAAGGGCTCGCCCAAAATTTTTCATAATAATAATGATCAAGTGGTTATCGGGATCAAGATTGAAGACTCTTACAGAAAACGAATCTCCTTCGCCGTATACAAACGATCCATTAGCTGTGATAACAGGAATCGGTCCAGGTGATGGAAAATGTCACATATATTCCGTTAGCAGGTAAAAATTATTTTCATTTGTCTCGCTACTATTACTACCACTACTACAAACTATTCTTTTCGTTACAATTTAAACAAACGTGACTCACTTACCTAACTAACCAAATTTACGAACAAGTGTTTGTTTTGCAAGTATCGAATTCTTTTCCAAAGAAGAATTTAGAGAGTGGGTTTAAAAAATTCGAAAGGACGGGGATTAAAAATTTATTAATTATTATATTGCTACCACCATTAAAATATCCAACAACAACAACAACAACAACATGAGTACGTGATTTAAACGAACGTGTTTTTTTTTAAATGGAAATTTTCCTTTTTTTTTGTTTAAGTGAAATCTTTGATGACGTTATTACGTGACCATCCTTCTAACATTTTATTGTTGAAATAAATTTTTTTTTTAAAATAAATATCAGAATGGACGACAAACCCTTTTTTCTCTTTCGACCTTTTGAAATTTTTCATCCCTAAGGGAAGAAAGGAAATAATAATAATAAGAGTATCGCGGGAAAAAGCGTCGTAAAATTTGCCACCACCAAACGATGGCGACCAAGGATAATGAAGCCAATTTAAAATTTGCCAAGTTCACACCTTGAACGTTTTTTTTTTCTGATTATTTCCATGATAAGTATAAGTGTTTGGAGGTTTTGGAAGTGTCCAACACGATATGCACATAAAAAAAATTTATGATGACGCCTAAAAACGTCTTCCTAATTTTTTATTTAATGACGTAATAATAAATAACAAAAAAATTATTGAATTGTTTTTTTGTGACACTTGTTAAAAATTTGTTTTATTTTTTAAAATTATTTTGCGCAAATTTTACGTTTTCAATTTATCAAAATTCCCGATATTTAATTGTATGTTGTTTTTTATTTCGTGTTCTTCAACGTCTTTTTTTTTATAACTTCTGTTTTGTTTTAAACGTTTACATAATTAACAGGACTGACATACAATTTAACACGCTAAATGGATAAAAAAAATATAAACGTTGTCTTCTGCTTCATCGAACCGCTCACGAGATTCGCCCTTTTTACGAGCACTAATTATATACATATTTAAAACGAAAAAAATTTTTTTCAGTTTTAAAATATTCATATTTAATGGTGCAATAACCATTTTGAAAAAAAATATATATTCATTGTTCATTCACGTTGTAAATGAGGGCGAACGTAATTTACACGTTACCTTATCAGGGCATCGCGAAGAGCGTCATCATCATCATCATCATCATCATCATTACTCCCCTTTGATTCGTGTTATTATTCCATGAAACTTATCGGGTATCCCTGCTTTATTTTTTGCTTTCTCGTTTTTACTTTTTTTTATTATTATGAGATTCATTTGATAATTTTTTTTTTTTTTAAATCGTTTCAAGGTGGTACGTTTTCAACTTAGGATTGTTAACTTTTTTTTTTTTTTTTGTTATCATGAGCATTGTTTTAAATGAAAATAATTTGCTTCTGTGAAATATAGTTTTTTTTTTTTTTCGATTGATAAAGTTGCAAAATTGCGGAAGTTTTATTATGAAAGTGATTAAAAATTTAAAAAAAAAAAAAAATTTATATAAATGTGTGTTAACTTGACGACGATTGCCCAAAACAAAAAAAAAAATTTGAATTTTTTTTTTTTTTATTTATCATCTTCGTGATAAAACGTTAATTTTTTTTTTTTTTATGTAAAATATTTCAAATTCGCCGCATAATAATAATAATTTTTCAATAATAATAATTTTTCAATAATAATAATTTTTAATTTCAGAGTCAATCCACTTTTCAAAGAAGAAAATAATATAGATTTAACATTGAAAGCTCACTCCGATGAAAGTTCCGATCAGAGATTATCCCCTAGGAAATCCATCAGTTCCGGATATGAAAGTAGATTCAATTCATCATCAGATAGTAGCAGTTGTACGGAATGCGATGATAAACACTTCAAAAAACCCATTGCCTCGGTGAAAAGAGAAAAAAGATTGACGAAACAAAGTAAAACCGAGAAAAAAAAAAGAGGAGATTACGATAAATGGGAAAACGTTTCCTCTAATCAGATATACGAAGAAGAAGAACAAGAAAAAAATAATTCGTCCAATCTTAAACGTAGATCGAGAAGAATTAAAAATGGTACTACCACGGGTCCTCCTTCCAATCTTAGTCCGATTCCCGAGGGAAAAGTCGATTGCTCAATACCTCCACCCATATGGCCAAGAGTTAAAAACGATGCTACGAAAATTAACGACGATGTTTGCGTGGATATCGAAGAACGACCTAGCAGAACATACCATAATGGTACCACGAATCCCGTTAATTTTATATTTAAATACAACGAAAGGTACCCAACGGGTCGTTATGAAAGAACTAGAATGTTTGAAAAACATTGCTTCGGTAAAAAAACAAATTTCTCAAATGGATTCTCTTCGATAAAAACGGAATACGAACATAATTGGGTGGAATGTTGCCAAAATCAGTGTGGGGGTCCGAGTTGTTTTCAAGATATCGAAGATAGCGATAAAAACGTTATTAAAATATTACATTCGGAAAATTCATTGGAAAACCTACCGAGGATTAGTAAAAACGAACTCGCCGAAGAAGTACTTAGAGATTTAGCAAATTTAATTGCGTTTGCCATGAGCAGTAGAAATTCACTCTCGCTCGGAAATCTATTGAAAAGTTTAGCGGATTCAATTCAAAAAAGTTTAGATGCTTTTTCCCAAGCCAAAACGGACGAAGATTTAAGGATTTTATCGGAAAATTTACACAGGAATAAATACCTGAGTAAAATTTTATCCGCTTTATTAAATCACGAAGGCATACAAAATATTTTCATACCCAGATCGAACGACGATTACGATGATGATAAAAACGAAATCGAATCATCCGGAACAAGTCGAGATTTGGAAAAATATACTAAAAAAAAATCTATAAGAAAATCAAATCAAGAATTAAATTCTTATAAATTAAATAGTTCTAAAGATGATATTTATAGTAGCGGTAGCGAGGGGAAAAACAGTACATCATCCAGCAGCGGTTGCAAAGACCTTTACATGAGTAGCAATAGCAGTAGTAGTGCCGGTAAAGATAACGTATTTAGTGCTAGTAGTAGTTCGGATTCGACCGTCGATAGGGATAAACCGGACGATCCTTCTTCTCCCGAAATCGTCAAAAAAGAAACAGAAAAAGAAGGAAAATGTCCGGGGGATGATGATGATGATAATATTTTGAAAAGAATTCATCACGAGCACGATTTTTCATCATCGTCGGGTGAAAGTGCTTTCGGTTCATCGGATATATCACCTCCGCCATCGGATTCCTCTTCGGCTAAAGACATATTAAACCCGGTGTTCCTCCACGAGGATATATACAGTGTTCCAAAAAGCATGAGAAATGCAATTATCGGAAAAAGTTTGGGTGGTAGAACTAAAAACGCGGATTGTGATTCGGTTCGAAATTGTGGGAGCAGTGCTTTTGAAAAATTAATAAGCGCAAAAAGGAAAACGAGTCATGATAGTTGTCAATTGGACGACATTGGTCCGTTATCGTCTTACATAGACGAAGGAAAAACTCGACTCTCGACAGCGATAACATCCGCCAAAGTTGACAACACCATTTTAAAGAAAGTTGAACATCCATATTACGTAAGTCCTTACCATTATTATTATTATTTTTCTTTTATTCAATTACATAAATTCCGGTGTGGTTTTCGAGTTAAATATCCTAAGATAGATAAGTACGTGTATGTACCGGGTTAATGGCGTGTACGACAATTTTTGTTTCGTTTTTTTTTCCTAAAAAAATTCCACTAGTATTATTATTATTATTATGAAAGAGTAATGAATTTAACATAACTTTCGTGCTCGTAATTGCTAGAAAAATAAGTTAAAAGTCGGTTATTATATTTCGGTTAATTAAATATTTAATAACAAAACTAACTATTTACGATTATTGAGATAAAAATATTATTAAATTTTAAAAAAAAAAAAAATCGAACGGTGTTAACGCGTTGTGCTAAATTTACTGGACAAGAAATTGAGCAAGTGAAAATTGACGGAGATTTTTTTCAACATTTACGTATTGAGTAGTCCAGTTACCACACACTTTATCTGATTCATATGAGTTATTAGAGCTCATTGGAATGCGAAATGCAATACTTGTACTCGTACCTGGTCTCCCGTACCTGGTTTCCCGTACCTGGTCTCCGTCCGTGATCGGTATCCGTCCGTACCCGGTATCCGGCTGGACGGATTTTATCCATGAATTGATTTTTTTTTTTTTTTTTCTTTTTTTCAAACGTCTGGCCTTGGTATTTCGTCATTTATTCGTTTTTCGTAATAAAAAAATTCGCGTTTTGTTTTTAAAAAATTAATTTTTAAGAATTTGTCGTGTACGCGGTTAAATTAAAAGTGGTTTTAGACAAATGGGGGGGGGAAGGTGGTTTTCGACATTTTTTTTACGGTTTAAATGAAATTTTCTGCCGCTCAAAATGAAATTCAGTCGAGGAAAAAAAAAAAAAGTGAAATTTTTTTTTACGTTTACGCACGTGCGTGAACTCTCGTCCGATTTCGCACACGCACATTATTATTATTATTATTATTATTTATAAATCGAACACTTTGATTTGTCGTGTGCTAAATTAAACTTGTTTTAAAGAAAGTTTTTAATAATTTGTTTTTCCGTCATCATCGTTGTTGTCGTCGTTGTCGTCGTCGCACGCGTCACACACACACACACACAAAATTAATTACGCACATTCGTACGCAAAATAATAATAATAATAATAATAATAATAATAATAATAATAATAATTTTTTTCGCTTTATTCAATTTAATATTCGTATATGGATGGTTATGTCGCGCGCGTTCTCGTTTTATCCCATTATGACGTTGACACACGCACACGCACACGCATACAAAAAAATTATTATTTTTAATTATTATTATTATTATTATTATTTTTTTTTTTCTCTCTCTCTCTCTCTCTCTTCAACGGTTTTTATTTTGATTGATTGACATGGAAAGGAAAAAAAAAAGTTCACCGGAAGTTCAAACTTGACAATTACGTTACGTTTCCAAATTATTTATTATTACTAATGAAATTTGAAGTTACCATCATTATTATTATTATTATTATCATTATCACAATCATTTTTTTTTTTTTTAAACAATTGAAAAACCATAAACGAAACGGATAATTTATTAAATTATTATTATTATTATTATTCAATAAGTTAAAATAATAATTTTTTTTTTTATTGAAGACATAATCAAAATTAACTATTATTATTATTAAATTTTGAACGTTTTATTTTTATCGCATTTTTTTTATTTTTACCGTTAAACTATTATTTAAAAAAAATGCAAACAACAAACGAACAAACAAACAAACAATACAATCAAAAAGAAGACAATTCCATTACCTTAATAGAAATTCTCTCTCTCTATAGAATTAATTCCGTTATAAAAAATTATAATTTCGTACCGTATACAAAAAAAATAGGAAATAATAATAATAATAATAAATGAATTTGATTAATGATACAAATCGAGAGCATTGAATTAATAATAATAATAATAATATTTATTTTATTCTTATTAACAAAATAAATAAATTAACTTAGGTGTTTTATACTTTTACGGTATAAAATTTATTTTTAGTAGTTCTTATTTCAATTCGATCGCAAATAAATAAATAAATAAATTCGACCGTTATTATCATTACTATTATTATTAATAAATAAATGAAACGCGAAAAAAAAAAAATTTAATAAAATTTATTTTAATGTGTTTTTTTTTTTTTTTTTTTTCGAAAAAAATTATTAATTATTAATCCATGAAAATATTACTATTATTATTATTATTAACGAATTTTTTTTTTATGTACGTTAATAAAATTATTGATCCGAGTCTATATTTACTTATTAATTATTATTATTATTATTACGGGGTAATATTTTGGCACGCGAATTAAATTTATTTAATTTTTTTGGAATCGATTTGTAACAATCGAAAAACAGACATGTTTATGAATAATATTAATAATAATAAAAATAATAATAATAATAATAATAATAATAATAATAATAATAATAATAATAATAGTGTTAAAAAGCTAGCAAACATTTTAATCTATTTAAACAATAATAATGATAATAAACTATTTATTTATTTATTCGTGCACGTGTATATATTAACAATTGGGACAGGCTTTATATTGCAAAATTTAATCGAGTTTCAGCTTTTAAATTGAAAAAAAAAAAAATGGAGTTTACATTTAATTAAAAATTATTACGTAATAATAATAATAATTATATTAATCCCTTTTTTGGTAAATTTTGAGGGGGGCCAACACCACCACCACCACCGCGGTCGCCGCCGCCATTTTAACATTTAAAAAAAAAAAATTAACGTCATTATTATACACACGTACATTCCGAAATTTATTTATTTATTAATAACGCGCCATCTATTAATTATATATTATTATTATTATTATTATTATTATTATTATTATTATTATTATTATTATTATTTGTACATATTATGTAAATATTAACGAGTATATCATTTTTCAATAGAGTTCATTGTCTTTAACCCCAATAACAATAATTTTTTTTTTTTTTTTGATAGTCGTTAATGTTTTAACCCCAACGAGTCATTGACAAATAAATAAATAAATAAACAAATAAATAAATCAATTAATTAATTAATTAAATTTATATATCGGTCATCTTACATAAAAAAAATAAAATTTTATTAAATGAGAGAGAGAGAGAGACAAGACGCGAAAACGGTTTATTAACGGTACATTAAAAAAAAAAAAATTGTAATTAATTAACTTTTTAAAATTATTATTTATGTTGTTATTAATAATAATAATAATAATGATGTTGATGATGATGATAACGATACATAAACTCGTTTCTTCTTCTTCTTCTTTTTTTGTTCTTATTTTTTTGCATAATATTACTAATTAATTTAATGACCCGACGATCGGTTTCACAATAATAAAAAAACTTTGACGAAATTTTTATTTATTTATTTTAATAATAATAATGATAATAATGATAATAATTTTAATAGATTGTACGTAATGTGGATCGCGCGAGGAGGGGTTGTTAAAATTTATTTAAATTTTACGAAAAAAAGAAAAAAAAACTTTCATTTTTATTACTGAACACATAAAATCTTATTAATTTTTATCTATTAATTTATTTATTTAAATCATTTGTTAATTTAGTTATTTATTAACTTTTTATTACCCCCCCACCCCACCCGTGAAATCGGCCCCGTCGGCTATTTTATTACTCTCTCTTTCTCTCTCTTTTTTTGATTATTATTATTATTTATCCTGCTGTTATCTATCCGTTCATTATTATTATTATTATTATTATTATTATTATTATTATTATTATTATTATTATTATTATTATTATTATTATTATTATTATTATTATTATTATTATTATTATTATTATTATTATTATTATTATTATTATTATTATTATTATTATTATTATTATTATTATTATTATTATTATTATTATTATTATTATTATTATTATTATTATTATTATTATTATTATTATTATTATTATTATTATTGGTATTACCAGTTGGAAACGTTTAACGATTTTTATTTTATTTACCTATTAACCTAAATAATACATATATATGTATAGGTATTAATAGTTATGAT
The DNA here is from genome assembly GCF_000006295.1 of Pediculus humanus corporis. Classification (NCBI taxonomy): domain Eukaryota; kingdom Metazoa; phylum Arthropoda; class Insecta; order Psocodea; family Pediculidae; genus Pediculus; species Pediculus humanus. Next base: position 30,813 of record NW_002987023.1, read on the forward strand.
AATGATAATAATAATAATAATGATTTAAAAAACCGATCGATACGTTAATCCCATAAAATTTTTTTTTTCCCATTCATTCATTTGGGATTATAAATTTAATACGTTAAAAAAAAAAAAATTTTATTTCACGGGGGGATGTTAGGGGGGCGAGTCCATAGAGGAAAGGGGAGGAGTCATCGATGACGTAAATAATATTCGTTAAGGGAAATAAATAATAATTTATTTTTGATTGTAAAGTTAAAAAACAAATCGTAAATAACCCGATTATGATAATAAATAAGTGAATAAATACAAATTTATAATTTTTTTAGGGGGGTAGGAAGGGAGAGGGAGGTGTAGAGAAGGAGGAGGAGGAGAAGGGGTGAAGGAATTTTTTTAAAATAATTTTTTTACGATTGCGTAAAGACGTGACTTTTATATTAAATCGTCGGTTTTTTATTACACTAAAAATTAATCAATAAATTATTCGAGGGGGTAGGGGGTGGGAAATTAATTAGAAAAAAAAGCAGAAGACATTTTTAATTTTACAAACGAATTTCTTTTCATTATTATTATTATTATTATTATTATTATTATTACTATTAAAAAGAAAGTTAATTTTTTTTTTTATTGCGATGAATATATATGGACGGACGGACGATACTTTGCGGTAACTATAAAAAATTTTAAAAAGTAGCAAAAGGGAAAAAAATATAAAATAATAATAATAATAATAATAATAATAATAATAATAATAATAATAATAATAATAATGATAATAATAATAATGATAATAATAATAATAGTAGTAGTAGTAGTTTTATTAAGTCAAAAGGGAAAGAGAACGAAATCATAAAAAAAAATAAAAAAATAAAAAACTCTCACTTTTATTATTGTTATGATGTGACTTTAAAATGAAAATCGAATTTATTTGGTTCGATTAATCGATTAATCGAATAATTAATCTCGATTTTTTCCTATTTTTTTGTCAAAAAAAAAAAAACAGTACAAAAGGTTTAAATTTCTCGTTGATTTTTCAAGGTTCTTAGAAAAAAAAAAAATTTTTTTTAATTCAAACATAAAAACGCGGAAAAAATAAAATAATAATAATAATAAAAAAAATAAAGACAAAGTTAAACAAAATTTAAATTCTTAAATTTTTTTTTTTTTTTTTTTGTTAGCATTAATTATTGATTTTTCAAAAAAGAAAAAAAAAATTTTTTTTTTGTTTAAACAATGCATTTTTTTAATGTGACGTCATTGATATGAACTTTTGAAAAAAAAAATTATTTTTCTCGTTTGTTTTATTATTATTATTTATTACTTTTATTAAACTTACCAAAGAGTGGGAGTGGGGATGAGGGGAATAGATTTGTCGTATTTATTATTTAATAATAAATAAGAAGAAAAAAATATATATATTTACGACTCATAGAAAACTTCTAGAAATTTTTTTGTTTTCAAACTTCCTTATTTAATTATTAATTAGCGAAAATTCTCATGACTTAATGCAAATAAAAGAAAAAATTACGAAACTTAAAAAGGTAAAAAAAAAAAAAAAAAAAAAAAAATTAACATTAATGCGTTTTTCATTAACTAATGAAATTGTGTTTGTTTGCTTGTTTGTTTGTTCAATGGTTATTTTTAATCGTTTTTAACACAAAAAAAAAAGGAGAGAGCGAGAGTGAATGAGAGCGAGAGAGAGAGAGAGAGATAGGGAAGGAAAAAAAGTGAGAGTCAAAAAATAAATAAATACGTTTCGACGAATATTGATTGAAAAAATTTCTTACTTTGAAGCTTTACCTTACGCTTTCTTTTACATAATTCTTTATAATATAAATGTAATTGTTTAAAACGTCTCACAACGTAATAAATTAAATACGACATTAAAACGTCTATTACGATCCTTAAAACCCTCCCCCCGTACCCCCGTACTCCCTTCCCCCCCTGCTCGGTGCAACGGTTCATATCATCATCATCATCATTGTTATTTTTAACGTACGATAATGATAATTTTTTTTTTTTAATATCATAAAATCAATCGAGTCAAACTAAAGTTTTTCTTTTATCGAAAAAAATAAATAAATAAATAAAAAGTCACGTGTGACGTAGTAAACAATAATTTATTATTGATTTTATTAATGAACTTGTTACGCATCGAATGATGTCAGTCGTAAAAATAATAATAAAAAAAAGTTACTTTCACTCTTCTCGAACTAAAGGAAAAACAAAACGAAAATGTGGTAGGAAGGGGGGACAGGCAAAGGAAAGGGGAGAAGGTTGATAAAAATTCAAAAATTTTCCAAAATTAAAGAAAGAGAGAGAGAAATTACGTAATAGAAAAATTGATACGAAAAAAAAATGGCGGTTGCCCCTGGTAATGGAGTAATTAAAAAAAACAGTTTTAATTATTTAATTAAGATTTTAAATATTTGAATCCGTGAACTTGACTATTTATATATATTATATATCATCTGTAAAAATTAACCTTTGCCCTTGTTTGCTTGCTTACTCACACACTCACACAATCGTTATGAACTAGAACTTGGAAACAGGTTGGACGACTTCCTTCCGGCAACAACAACAAACAACAACAACAATATATACTTTCCTTTTCAAAGACCTACTTTAACCATTTTTCAAGAGTTCCAGTTTAATTTTTAAAAAAATTTACGATTGATTAATTTTACTTTCTAATATAACGTCATATTTCGGTTAGTTTAAATATTAATTATTGACACCATAATAAAAAACTTTTTTTTTTTATTAATAATAATAATAATAATAATAATAATAATAATAATAATAATAATAATAATAATAATAATGTCTCTAACGTTTTAAATAATAAAATCGTTAATGTATGTTTTATAGAATGATTTAAACAATAATTAATAATTTTTATTTGGTGGTATAATATTATTGTTATTTTCGTCGGCCATTTTCTTTTTTTTAACCATCACGTTTTTGGTTGTTTGTTGGTTTTAATTAATAAATTATTATTAACAATTTTCTTCGCAAAGTTTTTCTTTTTTGTCGCTTTTTTAAACGTTCGATATCGTACCTTATCAAAGGTATGTGTGTGTGTCTGGAAGGAAAACTCGTATGGAAAAGTTATTGAAACTTAATAAACGATTTTCCGATTGTATAAGTTTTTTCTTTTCTCGAATTTTCTACGTATCGATTAATCGATACCAAAACTATCCACGTAAAATTTTCCTCGTTACGAAATAAACATTTTAAATTTAACTATGTGGAAAAACCGGAAGTTACTTAAAACGGATGTAAGATGAGTTATGAAAAAACTCGTTTTTTAAAAACATGGATCAAAACCGTTTGTTTCGTTTGCGTTTGTTGCATATTTTTAATTTGTGTCGTCATTTATACTAAACAAGTTATTTCGGAAAATCTTTTTTTTTTTTTTTTTATATATTAAAGTCAAAAGTTAAAAAATTTCGACGTCATTTTTACCTTTGAGGGAATAGGAAAGTGGTATTTTACTAAAAAAAAATCTTCCTCCCCTCCCTCCCCCCTTTTTGTTTAGGTCGATAAATCTTTTAATTATTATTTACAAAAAAATAGAAAACCTTTTAATAAATAATTTAAGAAATGTTTAAAATAACCTTTACGATTATTACAAAAAAAAAAAATATGACTACTACTCGGTTTCAGGTGTGTGTGTGTGTGTGTGCGAGAGAGAGTTACCTGTTACTCGTCTAAATGGGCAATTTAGTTAGTAGTCGAGTTCATAAAGTATAAATAAAATTATTATTATAAAAAAAAAAGAAAATCTTAAGCAATAAATATTGCGTTCGATGAAATATCAAACATGCGAAATATATCCCACGGTGATAACAATTTTGTAACTTTTTCTTTTTTTCTTTGTATGGAATCACCGGTATTAAGTAAATAACGGTTTTTCTTATCACTTTGATTAGTTTGTATAATATTTTTTTTTTCTACTTCCGTTTTATCCTATTGATAACCGGAAAATCGTTTCGTTCATTAATGAAAGGTAATGTCACAATAACGTTTACATTAATTTTTTACGTAAAAAAACGGATAAATGACGTCATCAAATCCACTACTACTATTATTAATCCTACTTTTGTTTGTTAGTGGGTGTAAATAACAAGAATTAATAATAATAATAATAATAAAAGTGAAATTCTTTGATGTCGTGATGTAAAAAAAAAAATTTTTTTTTGTAATTGCGTGTGCGTGTGCGTGTGCGTGTGTGTGAGTGAGTGCGTATGAATTATATGTGTATATCCGTATATAAATGTGTGGAAGGGATTAAATTTGCGGAAACGTGGGCGTTTGAAACAAAAAATGAATACTTTGGTGACGCCACGTCATTTTAACGGTGGAAAAGTGACGGGAAATTTTTATTTTTATTTTTATTTTTTTTTTCCGGGAGGGGGGAGGGGGGTTGTTTTTGTGGTTCAGAGAGAGGTGATTACTACCAATACTACTACTACTACTACGACCACTCAAACTTACTTAATTTTTTTTACAACCAAATATTACCGCGTATGCGTCATCCTTGAGCAATTTTTTTTTTTTTTTTTTAGGAATCTAATAACGTGTTTATAAGATACTGGATTATTAAACAAGTTTAAATTTTGTAATTATTACGTAGTAGACACACACACACACACACACACATCGTACATTTATTTTTATGTACATAAATGAATCATTTTTACATATGTATATTAATAAATAAATAAATGAAAGAAAAAGAAAAAAAAATTATTAAAGTTAATGATATACAAATATGAATATTTTATACGTATCGAAAAAAACTCTAATAAAATCGAATGTCGACATTATTATTATTATTATTCGAAACAACGTGATTATGAATAAAGTAGTAGTAGTAGTGGTAGTAAAGTTAGGTAATAAATTTTCTATGTAAAATTTACAATGTCACACACACACACAAAAAAATTTTCTTTTTTTTATTTAATCAAGGTGTGGAAAAAAATTTTAATGTTTTTGTTTTTGAGGGGGGCGGGGAGGAAGCAAATAAGGAAGTATTTGTTTAAACTTTTTTTTTTAATAATGGAAACTTAAAGGAAAAACATAAATTTGGGATACGGTACTGCATAGAATCGGGAAAAAATTTTTTTTTTTTGTACATGAAAAAAAAAAAAATTCGCGGGAATAAATTTTTTTTTTTTTTCGAAAGTTGACAACAAACTGTATTGTGTGTGCGTGTGCGTGTGCGTGTGCGTGTGAGTGATAAAAAGAGGCCAAGTAAAACAACAGTTTGGCAATGTATGGTGACGTATAAAAAAAAAGAAAAAAAAAAAATACGTAGATTTAATTACAATGATTTCATATAACGTACATCCAACAAAAAAAGAAGCAATTAATTAATTAAAATAAATGTTTGTTTGTTTGTTTGTTTGTTCGGTTTTGTTATGTTATGCTAAAAAAAAAATTCGTAATCGCGTCGTATTATTGTAGCCGTGATAATAATAATAATAATAATAATAAAATTATTCATTATAAATATATTTAAAATAATTACGTGTGTGTGAGAAAGAAAAAGAATCTCCCGACACATTTTATATTTCATTCGATTTCATTGATTTTTTTTTTTTTTTTTTTTTTTTGACTAAGAGTATTTTCGAAAAAATCGAATAAACAAT
>NW_002987023.1:36566-43863 GCF_000006295.1 Pediculus humanus corporis
ATGGGAGTGTGTTTAATAATATTCAATTATTATTATTATTATTATCATTATTTTTTTTCACATCGTTTATGATGTTTTGCCCTTGAGTCATTCAATAAAAGATTGATTTCAAAAAAAAAAAAAAAAATGGTTCGAAACGTTTATGAAAATTTTGTAACGTTTTAAAATACAAAAACAAAACAAAAATAAATTAAAATTTAATCGATTGACCTTTGATTTTATATATATATATAATTAATTATTGTAAAATTGCGACAAAAATTTTCACAAAAAAAAAAAAAATTTCCCTCCTTTTTGTTTTTTTTTTTTTTTTTTTTTATTTGGAAAACACCCAAAATGTCGAAAGAAATTTTTTTTAATAATGTTTTGTTTTGTTTTTTTTTTTTTTTAAAGAAAAAGTATTATTATTATTATTATCATTAAAAAAAATTAGGGGGAGGGAGGGTGAAAGAAAAAAAATAAAGGGAAAAATGTCGAAGGAATTAATAAAAAAAAAGTAAAAATTACTTTTGTGTAATCGTTAAAATTTTGGATAAAAAAAAAATTAATATATATCCTCAGGGATTTTTTGATTCGATTACATAATTCCCGGTATAAAATATTTTTTAACGTTTTTTTTTTTATTTCGAATCAAAACAAAAACAAACAAACAAACAAACAAAATTTTGTTTTTATTTCCACCGGATGTGATTCGTTGGGAAAAATAAAAATGGCGGAACAAAAATGAATTAAATGGCGGATTTAAAATTTAACCGTTTTTCGTTGTCGTTTCCGTTTCTTTTTCTCGTTTCGTTTTTCGGCTTTCGCACGATGAGAAAAATATCATCATCATCATTATCATTATTATTATTATCATTTCACGAACGCAAAAAGGAACGGGTAACGTACTCGTTTTTTTTTTTTAATTTACACTCGAATTATTTTGAAAAATTTTTTTAAAAGTTTGACCCTCTCTAAAGGTTTTTTTCAGTTGATTTCGTCCTTGTTACGCGTTTTCCCTTTCCGAGAAATTAAACGACGTGTAAATAGAAAAATTTGAAAACGCGGAAAATCAATATATATGTATATAACATTTTGGAAAATTCCAGTAAATAAATTTACAACAAATGGGAAAATTATAAAATTTTATTTATTTTTTTACTCGCCAGTTTCGACGTTGCCAGTTTTATTTTTTTTTATCGTGAATCTATTTACACGTCGTATATAATTTAAAAAAAAAAGGAAAAAAGGAAATAAAATAATATTGACGTTTAACGGTTGGAAAAATAATTATTTTGTCACAAAAACGTATGTTAACTATATGTTATGGTTTAATAATAATTAATTTTAATTTTATGGAATTTCCAATTTTTAATAAATAATTAAATAAAAAAATAAATTATTAATTAGGGTTTTTTTTCTTTCAATCGTCAACATTTCAAAAAAATAAAAAATTTGAACTTGGCCTCATTTTAATTATCTCGTTAAGGTCGAATTTTATATATACATAAAAAAAATAAATTCTGCGTATTTGAATTTTTTTTTTTTATGTACATAACTGAAAATGGATTGTTGACACATTTTTTAAAAATATTTATTTATTTATTTATGTATAATCGCCATTTATCGTAATTTTTTTTTTAATTAATTGGATTTGATTTGAAATCAAATGAATTCGAATGTAAAATTGATTGTCGCGTTGTTGTTGGGTGTTATGTAAAAAACCCCCCCCACCTCCCCATTTATTCCGTCTTCTTCCACTTTTTAGTAAATTTCAGGTCAAGGATTAACATTTAAATTTTTTTCTCTTTTTTTTTTTCCCCTCGAGCTTGTTTTTGTCACAATTTTTTTCTTTTTTTTTCAATGTTTGTTTTTTCCTTTTAAAAAAAAAAAAATGTCACACCGTTTGTGAATTTCGTTTGTTTGTTTGTTTGTTTCCGTTTGTTACGACGACGATAATGATGATGGTGATGGTTATTTTATGTTTTATGATTTCACTTCTTTTTCTCTCCTTATAATACGTTACGAATGTAATAAATAACGTATCGATAATAAATTTTAAAAAAAAGAAATTACGAAAAACCGGAAGTACAAAGTCCCCCCGAAAAAAAAAAAATTGTTTTGTAAAATTTTCAAGCTTTAGGCGAGGGCACCTACAACAACAACAACAATAAACAACAAACAACGCCGAAAATATTATTATCATTATTTTATTTAAAAATTTTTATAATATTTATGTAAATAAAAAAAAAATGAAGGATTTAATTAAAAACTACAGGAAATGATAATAATAATAAGTTCGCGCGCGTCACATAAAATTACAAAATGGCGGAAACTCTTAAATTTTGCGTAAAAAAACAAAATTTTTTCTGGAATCAGTTGTAATAATCTTTTTTTTTGGGAGATGCATTTCCCCCCCCCTTTCCCCCTCGAATCTTTCAATCGAGATGGAATAAAAATTATTTTTAGATAAAATAATGATAATAATAATAATAAAATTATTTACACGCGTTTATTATCCATTCACGTTGCGTTTAATTTATTATTATTGATAAAATCGTCGATTAGAATTTCAAATGAGAGTGTGAGTGCATTCGAGAAAATTCCCTCTTCGTCTTCATCCCTCTCCTCCTCCTCCCCTTCCGTCCCCCCACCCGAAAAAAAATTTAAATTTAAAAAGAAAAACGAAGGGCTTCAAGTTATGTTTTTCACATTCGCGTTTGTTGTTTCTCATAAAGGCCCCCCTCGAGGCATCGCGCGGCTGAAGAACCGTTAAAAAAAAAATTACTAATTTTGTCTCAAAGCCGACTGGTTTTTCTTTTTGATCACGTGATTATCCTGTCAAACACCCACCCAGACAAACATTGTTTCAATGAACTTGCTTTATCCCGACCTAGACCTTGGCTCAGTTATTATTACAGCATCGTGTTATTAAATAACCTAAAAGAGAATGTGCAGAAAAAATGTACATATATATATATATATATATATATATATATATATATATAAAATTTTAATTCTACTTATTTAATTTTTATCCATTCCGCCATTTTGATAATAATAATAATAATAATGAAAATTTAATTCTTATTAAAAAAAAGAAAAAATTAAATTAAATTTTCATTTAAAAACCAACAAAAAAAAAGTAAAAAAAAATTAATTGTTATTATTGTTGTTGTTGTCGTTGTTATTTTCTTTTTCTACTTCCACGACTTTTATTTTAAAAAAAAGGCGAGTGACACGTCACGTTTCGTCCGTTATCTCCATAATAAAATTAAACGAGTTTTTTAAAAGTAAAATAAATAATAAAACGTTTACAAAATTAATTTCGTCGTCTTCACCGCCATCATCATCATCATCATTATTATTATTATCATTATTTTAAAAAAAAAACCGTTATTTAAAACGGAAAATTTAATTTATATATATTGAATAATCGAGATTTTTAACGACTTTTTATTGTTTTTTTTTTTTTTAACATTCGCGCGCAATTTAAAAATAATTTAATGATTGCGTTTATATTAAATTGCGTAATTTTAATAGCACAACAAACAACAAACAAACAACAACCAACAAGTAACAAGTAACAAAAATTATTTAAATAATTTTCGAGGAAATTATTTAAAAATTCTCACGTTTTCACACAAAAAAAAAAAAATTTTATTTTATTTATTTTTAATAAAACGTAATAATAATAATAATAATAATAATAATAATAATAATTATTATTATTATTATTATTATCATTATTATTATTATTAATATTATTTATTCATTATTATTAATAACGTACGTGAGTTTTTATTTTATTTATTTATTTGTTTGAAAATTATTGTTATAAAACAAAACAAAAAAAAAAGAGATAAAACTATTAATAAAAAATTAAATAAATAAATATTAAATAATAATAATAATGATAATGATAATGATGATAATGATAATGATATATTATTATTATCTAACACGTAATTAAATTAAGTGCTCGAATTTTTGTAGTCTTTTAATCACGAAAATTTACTTTTCGAATATAATTTTTAAACGTTTAAACAATAATAATAATAGTAATGATAATAATAATGATAATAATAATAATGAGTTTCTTATTAGTTACGTAATAATTTAAAAAATTAAAATATAATAAATTTTATTAAAAAAAAAAAAAAGGATTTTTTATTAGGTCATCGTGAAAAGATGAAAAAAGTTTTTCCGTTCGTTCTTTTGTTCGTTCTCCAGTCGTTAAATTTTTTGGAGAACGATTTTGGAATGTGTGCTGGAACGAAAATCATTTTGTAAAAATTTTTAGAAATTTTTCCGAAAATGAAAACTTTTCATAAATTTTTACACAAAGAATAAAAAATTTTATTTCGAAACCTTCCACGTTAGTTTTTAGTTTTACTGTTAGATAATAATAATAATAGTAAAAATTTTTTAGTGGTTGTTATTGTTGTTTGTACGTCTGTTGTTTTTGTTGTAAAATTATTACGAGTCGTAACAACTACTTTGTCTCGTTATTTATTTACTCAGTAGGATTTGAATATAAAAAAATTTGAGACACGTGAGAGAGAGAAAAAGAAAGAGAGAGAGAGAAGATGGAGTGAATTGAAGATTTGAAAAATAAAAAAAGAAAGAAAAAAAATTTGTGCATATATTATTATTGTTATTGTTAATATTAACATTTTCACGAGGTCATCCAGTGTGTGATATACGTGAGCAATTACACGTATTTGATTTTCAATGTCGTCATCCAGGGTGATAAAAAAAAAAAAACCTAATCTGAAATCAGGTATTGTGTAATAAGATTGATAAGAATTTTTTTTTATTGAGCCTGAATATTTATAAGCAAAAATTGATAATGGGTGTGAGAGGGTGAGTGAGATTCGGAAGAAAAAAAAAAGATGGATGAAATTTTTATTAAAACAACTCTTACGTAAATCATTATCATCATTATTATTTTTTTAAAAGATGTTTATTATTATTATTATTAACAGTTTTGTTTATTAACAGGTTGCAATTGGAAGACCGGATTTCACACTTGATTTGCCACAAGCAGAAAAACTAATGAAAAAAATAGCGTCATCGAAAAGGCGTAGGTGTTGGTGCAGGTTCATGACCTCGATATTAGGTTTGGCATTTTTCCTTTTATCCGTTATGATGGTGAGTCTCGTCGTGACAAAAGGTAGAAGAATGTTTGGAGCATTGTAAACAAAAAAAAATTTTTTTTATATATATATATATATATACATAATAATAATATCCGGTCACGTAAAAAATTAACGAAAGCTCAACGAAACATTTAGAAGAAAAAAAGCTCAAAAAAAAAAAATAAAATAAAATAATTATGATAATTAAATTTAATATTTTTTTAAATAAATAACGTGTGATGAGGATGATGATGATGACGTCGACGTTGTAAATCGCTCACAAGAGATATTACGTCACCAATTTTTTTTTTAATTAATTAATTAATTAATTGTAATTATTATTATAATTTATTTATATAAATTTTATTTTACGTTTATTATTTATTTTTAATAAATGACGTCATTAATCCTTTTTTATTATTTTTATTCGGGTTTTTACTCTATGTTTGTTTTCATGAACGTTTAAAAACAGTTCGAACGTGTAAAGGAAATGCATTAAATTATTATTATTATTATTATTATTATTATTATTATTATTATTATTATTATTATTATTATTATTATTATTATTATTATTATTATTATTGTTGTTGTTGTTTTTTATTGAGGAAAACAAAAAAGTAGAACGAATTCACTTATTAATAAGACCAAAAAAAAAAAAAAAATTTAGCAAACATTTCGTTTTTTTTTTGTTTCAAATTTTAAATTTTAAATCAAAAATTAATAATAATAATAATTATCATTATTAATAAAATTATTTATTTATTTCTTTATTTATTAACTCGATTAAAAAAATTAATTAATTTTAATAATAATATTTAATAAATAAATAAATAAAACGAACGACGTCTAGAATAAAAATTTTTTTTTCGTTAAAAAAAATAGATTTATTGTTATTATTATTATTAATATTGCTTGTTTGGTCAAAGCCTGTTGGTGGCAGCCATTTTTTTTTTGTGTGTTTGTATGGATGGAAACCTAATTTTTGTTTTATTTGTTGCTTACGTCAGCATTCAAATTTGAATGCGTGTAGTATGTTTGTAGAGAGTTGAAATTTTTTTCGTGTTTTAGTCTAATAAATAAAAAAAAATTTTCTTTTTTTTATTATTTATGTATTATTTATTATTAATTTTTAACTGTGTCGTTACATAATAATAATAATAATAATTTTAGTTTTGTTGTTGTCGCTTTTACGATTTATTGATTTTTTAAAAAAAAGAATAAATTTAAATATGAAAAACGCTATAAACGTTTTTAAATATTAAAAAAAAAATTTATTATTTTTAATTTAAGGGTGTATAATAATAATAATAATAATAATAATAATAATAAAAATGGCCGCGTCATCCATTTTATATTCGGTAACGAAAATTGCTTTATCTTACGGTGCCGCTTTCGGTTTCGTTATTCTTTTACATACGGCAATGGAAAGGTTTAGACCGGATATCGTGGACGAAGAAAATCGTCCTCAAAGTGTATCCAACGAAAAAATGTTTAAAAAATACGATTTTATCATCATCGGAGCTGGATCAGCCGGATGTGTTGTTGCCAACAGATTAACGGAAATAACAAACTGGACCGTTTTGTTGGTGGAAGCTGGAGTCGATGAAACTTTTCTCAGCGAACCACCAATGACGTTTAGAGCTTTACAAAAAAGCGAAATGGATTGGCAATTTCAAACGGAACCATCCGGTAAGATAATAATAATATTAATAAAAATAATTTTACCATTTTTTAAATTCGAATTTATTTTCTTCCCCGCGCCCCCCCCCCCCCCGCTTTCGAAAAACAATCGTTAATCCACCATTTTTTTTTCGCAATTTAATTCTTTTGTTGGAAAATGTAAAACTAGGTTGTCTTTTTCAAATATTTTTGATGCAGCTTTCGGAGCAATGAAATCGATTTTTTATTACAAGGAAATTCTTGTCTTTCGATGAAGAACAAAAGATGTAATTGGCCAAGAGGTAAAATAATGGGAGGTTCGAGTACAATAAATGGTAACATATACGTCAGAGGAAATAGAAAAGATTACGATTTATGGGAAAGGATGGGAAATAACGGTTGGAATTATAGAAACGTACTTAAATATTTTAAAAAAAGCGAAAATATGACGATAAAAAAATTTTTTAAAAATTCATATCACGGACAAAATGGATATTTGACTATCGAAGAATATC
>NW_002987023.1:44148-47673 GCF_000006295.1 Pediculus humanus corporis
GGTTAAGATGTAGCGCATCAAAAGCTTTCATTAGGCCAATTGTCAAAAGGAAAAATTTACACATATTGATGGAAACACACGCGGAAAAAATATTGATAAGAAAAAAAAATAAAAAAGCCTACGGAGTGTCGTTAAGAATGAAAAATAATAAATTGAAAAAGGTTTTTGCTAAAAAAGAAGTCATACTATGTGCCGGATCAATACAATCTCCACAATTATTGATGCTGTCTGGCGTTGGACCAAAAAATCATCTTAAAAAAATTGGAATACCCGTTATATTAAATTTAAAAGGTGTTGGAAATAATCTCCAGGTGATTTAAAAAAAAATTTTTCTTTTAATTTGGTCACGTGGACAAAAAATAAATCATTATTAAATTTATGTTTTTTTTTATAGGATCACGTGGCGATGGGTGGTACGACATATTTATTAAATGAAAATAAAACAACCGAAAACGATGTCGGAGTCGGTTTTGTACTTCCAAAATTATTAAACGTCGAAACTTTAAATAAATTTTTATTTAAACAAGAAGGTCCATTATATTGTTTTCCAGATATTGAAGTTATTGGTTTTGTTAGTACAAAGTAAGTTAGAGGAAAACATAAAAATAAAATTTTGTAAATCTGGAAAAAAAAGGAAACAAACAAACAAACAAACAAACAAAAGGATATTTAAACTTTTTTATTTTAAAATAACAAAAAAAAAAAAAAAAAGTTTTATAACCCGTTAAAAACTAAACTAAAGTAAAAAAAAACAATTTATCGTTATTTTATTTAAACAATAAAATGTTGCAATAAAACAAAAAACATGAAATCGTAAATTAAACAATAAAAAATAAAAAAAAATACATTTTTAATGATATTTCAAATGTCTTCAAATAACAATTTGTAAATGATTTTTTTTTTTATTGATTTATTTAAATTTAAAAAAATTTTCGATTGAATTTTAAACAAAAAGTCATTTTTCTCTCTCTCTCTCTCTCTCTCTGTACAGGTATATTTTTTTTCTTTATTCGATATTAATTCAAGTGGATATTAATGAATGTTATCTAAAAAAAAATTTGACACTTAACGGATCTTATTTTAACAAATATAATGGATTAATATCGAATTTATCGATTTATCGATCGATCGATCGATCGAAAGAAAAGATGCAAATTTTGTTGTTGTTATCGTATACAAAATGGATTTTTTTTCAGGTATGTTAATCCGAGATTAGATTGGCCCGACATACAAATCATGGGTTCTACTTACGCAGAAAATGTTGACGGTGGTATTTTCAGTAAAAAAAGTTTAGGTTTGACCGATGAATATTTTTCTCGATGTTACGGTCCGTATTTATTTAAAGAAGCATTTACTGTTACGCCATTGTTATTAAGACCCAAAAGCAAAGGTAAAATTTTATTAAAAAGTAAAAATCCAAAAGATCATCCGTTGATTTATCCAAATTATTTCGAACACGAAGACGACATAAAAACTTTGGTAAATAGAAATTTTTTTTTTTTTCCTTTTAAATGTTTTTATCGGTTTTCTTTGAAAAATTTATCTGAATGATTTCAGGTGGAAGGTATGAAAATAGGAGAATCGTTGGTTAATACGAACGCATTTAAAAAATATAAACCTGTTTTGACGGACACTAAAATACCAGGTTGTGAAAAATTTGATAAACCGAGCGATGAATATTATGCGTGTCAAGCCAAACATCACACAATGACCATATATCATCCTGTGGGTACTTGTAAAATGGGTCCTGATAATGATGATACCGCTGTTGTAGATTCAAGGCTAAGAGTTCGTGGTATATCTAATTTAAGAGTCGTTGATGGTTCTATTATGCCAACCATAGTGAGTGGAAATACAAATGCTCCGATTATAATGATTGGAGAAAAAGCAAGTGATATGATAAAAGAAGACTGGAGAGTTTAAATAGATATTATCAATATTATCAACACGTGGCACCACCACCTGTTGTTGTTTGTTTAATGTATTTGTAAACCAAAACAGATAAAAGTTTGTTTTATTTATAATTAAGTACTTTTGTTTTATTATATTTATTTATTTTATTTAATGTTATTCTCATTTTAAAAAAAAATAATATAAGTAAAAATGTATGACATGGATTGTTTTATTTAAACTTTAAATTTTTTAATTTTCCCTAAAGTTTTCTTTTTTTTTTTTTTTTGTTTTATTATCTTTTGAATCTTTTATCTCTTCCGTGATTTATATAGGACGACAGGAAATTTTTTTTATTTTATTTTTTTTTTAAATTTAAGCTTTAACTCATTATATAGCAAATTAATATTTAATTGTTTTTGTAATTTTAAGAATGTCACTTTTAGACTTATGGTTTCTCATTATTTTTAGGAAATTATAAAATTTTCAAATAAGAAAAATTGCTTTATTGCCATTATTCTTTATTAATGAAATGTATTTTTAATTTATTCTTTTCCAAAATCATTAATTTGTTTAATCATTTCAAAATTTTTACTTTAAAGAATTTTTCATTTTGAAATATTCACAAATACCTTAGGTACAGATTAATGCCATAGAATAAAACTTTTATAAAATAATTCAAGTAAAATATTATTTAATCATACATACATAAAAAGTTTTCGTTTTTCTTTTTTCCAAGTAAAAATATTAGGCCAAGAGATTGGAAAATGAATTATAATAAGACCGCCATTTTAAATTTCATTTTAATTCATTTATGTTGGCAGCGCTCAAAACGTCTTCAAAATGGTTGAATAACCGTAAACAAAATTATGTGAATCTAATTAATTTGAAATGTTTTTTAATTTTTTACGTCGAGCTGCAAATAATTTTAGGGAAAATAATTTTAAAACGAATTCTATTGAAACGGAAACAGCCGCGGAAGCCGAAACACAAGAGCAAACCATTTTAAAAGAGAGTATATATGGTAAAATTTCAATTTATATTATTTGTTAAATGACACTTATTTTTCTATGTTAATTTAATGAATTAATGCATAAATAATTACGTTGAAAAATTTGGTCTACATTTAAATGAACTAAAAAAGGAAAAAATTAAATTTTTATAAATTTTAATATTTCCATAAATTTTTTCATTTAATAATTTTATTTATCATTATTGTTATTTATGATTATGTTTCTTATTCTTAATAATTTTTTTTTTTTACTCAGCTAAATAATATTTTAAAAATTTAACGTCATTAATCTATTATTAAACAAATTTAAATTTTTTTTTACTTAGTGTTTTGCAGAGAATTTTTGCAAAATGCAATCATTTTAAAAATTTTTATTTAAGTGCATTGTTTATTTTAAGCATTTACTGGTTAGTCTAAAACATTTATGTTGCTTTGTATTTTGTTTAAAAGTAAAATTATATTATATTGTTTGTACTATAAAATACTTTCCATTTACTATATCTTATATAATGTAAAACATTTTTAATTTGCATTTTACTTATTTCAGATTTAATACGTAATATAAAAGATCCTGAAAAACCTTCTACATTAGAAGATCTTTTAGTAGTTTATGAAGATGGTAT
>NW_002987023.1:48408-55648 GCF_000006295.1 Pediculus humanus corporis
AAATTTTAATATATAATTAATTTGAAAAAGGAGATCAAAGTTTAAGAAACAATTAAAATATATCATTTATTGATTTTAAAATGATATGATAAATTAAAATTAAATTTTATGAATTGTTGTGAACAATTTAATATATTAAATAGAATTTAGTTTTTCAATTTAATATATTAATAATAACTAAATGACTAAAATTTAATTAAAAAACAACTAAGAAATGAGTTTAAAATAAAAAAAAAAAAAAAACTAGGCTTCTTCATATATAAATATAATTGAATAATGAGAAGTGACAAAAAAAAATTAAATTTATTTATAGATTTTTAAATACATTTAAAAAAAAAAAAATAATAATAATAAAAGACAATATTAAAAAAGGGATTAAATAAAACAAAAAAAAGAGAAGGAAAACGAACAAAGAAATTTTTTTTTTTGTTTTTGTAAACCCGCGCGTATTATTGAAAAAGCTCAGGGATTGGTTAGCCAGTATTTGATCTCTAGCGAATTCTATTTGAAAATTTTCAGTTACATCGCAACTGTTTGCTGTGTTAAGGTTACGCTAATGTTTAACGATAAAAAAACTCGTGACTTGCGGTTTTAGTTTATCAATTTCATATAATTATTAATAAAAAAAAATTTTTTTTAGATTATATAAAGTGATTGATTTGTGATGTTTGAGTGTAAAATAATTATTTATTGTAATCATTATTATATCGGGCAATAAACGGGTAAGTAATATATATATATATACACAATGCATCGTCAGGTCAACTTCTTTTGTTTGGCCCTAGTCCAATTTATTTACATTATTATATTTTTAATGGATGCACATGGCTTCGCTTTTAAATAAAAATCTAATAACTATTAAATGCAGTTATTTAAAAATTAATTAGTTAAACTAAATTAAAATTTTATTGTTATTTCTATTGCTTTTAACATTTAATCATCGTTACACATACAAGAGCTAAAAAGAAAGAGAAAAACATTATTATTGTTATTATTATCCTTATTATTATTATTTTTTATTTTTATTATTATTATTTGAGTTTTATTTATTTATTTTTTTTTTTGACATGAAAGATATATTTTCTTTTTTTCCTTTTGTTGTTATGGAAAGTTAATTAAAAAAAAAAGTTAAAATTGTTTTAGTAAAAAAAAAATTTAGAGGTCACATGAGGATAAGTATATCTTACAAGTGGCCCAGAATTTATCCTTGTCTTAAAATTAAGTTTTGAATAAGCATTAAATATTTCTTTTGTATTAAAAAAAAAAAAAAAAAAAAGTTAAATTGAATACAATAAAATAAAATAAAATAAATATATATTCGATAAAAACAATCATATCAATTTTTTTTTTTTTTTTTTTACAATGCGTTTGATGTTCAATGTTAATAAAACAAAAAATTAATAAGTTTTTATCGAGAGAGAAAGACAAAAGAGAAAAAGTTCAAAGGAATAAGTTAAATATTAATACATTAAAACACAAATAAAAGTTTTTATAAAATAAATAATAAAAAGTATTTAAATACATTCAAACTAATATTTTTAACCTTTTAATAAATGGATTTTTGTCGAATATGTATATTCGTTTGTTTTAAAACCGATAATCTTTGAAATTGATTTTTGGATGAGGATTGTAGAATCAAATATAAATTATTCATTTTGTTTGTATAATTTTCAAATGTACATATATCTAATATGTGAAGCTTAAATAATACATAATTTTACACCTATTAAAGAACAATTATTAAGTTAAATAATTAAATAATGCTATTATGATTGTTCTACACACTCTACCTCAGCGATGAAAAAGTGAATAAAATTTTTTACCTTTGTTTTTAAAATAAATTTAATTCAACAAATGTGAAAACATTTTTATTTAAACAAAATATTGTGTGTGTTGTAAAAATATATATATTTTACAGATAAAAATTTTTTATTTTTAATTCATTGTACCTAAGAGATGATTTTCAAATTAGTGAAAAGATACAAAAACAAAAAAACTTTGATGTGAAAACAAAATTTTTTTTGTTTACATTTTAATTCTCGACAAAAAGAAAACAATTTTTTTTTGTAAAATTTTTTTTTTTATTTTAATTTTGGCAAAATAACTTTTCATGTGAGTGTTGAGAGAATAACAAAAAAAAAAAAAAATATTTTTGACCTGGTAAATGTTAAAAACGTTTGCACAACAACAACAACAACAAAAAATATCTTCTCCTTTTCTTGTTTGTTTTTATTAATGACAATTGTTGTATTTATATTACTCTATTTAATTTTATTTATATTAATTAAATTTAAATAATTACAACAAATGATAAACGTAATAAATAAACAACAACAACCGCAAACAAATTCAAAAGAATTTTCCTTTCCTTTCTTTCAAAAAAAAAAAAAAAAAAAACAGAAGAAAACTTTAATTAAGGGAAGAAGTGACTTTAAATTATGTAACTAATTTAATTTTTTTTTGATTTTCCAAAGAGGAAAACATCATCCTTTAAATCTTTTTCTGGGTTTAAATATTGAGAGATATTTTTTAAATTAATGTAATGGATTTTTTTTTCTTTTTATTTATTTTAAAAATTAATTACCATTAGGTGAAAAAAGAGTGTAGAAACAAGAGAGAAAGAAAATAAAAATATATAAATATATATTTTTTTAAATAAATAAATAAATCAAAAGGAAATTTATTTATTTAGTTAAATTAAATTTTTTTTTTGATTGAAAATGGATTTTAAAAAAAAATTTAATTTATTGAAAGGCTCAATTTGTCACGTAAAAAATAAATAAAAAAATTTGAATTTTATTAAAAACTCTTCAAAAAAAAAAAAAAAAAATTTAAAGTAAATGAATGACTTGCTTATGATGATAAAAAAGGAATAAAAGGAATAAAATAAAAGGAAAAAAAAAATTTTTTTTGACGCCTTATTTATTTAAAAATTTTAAAAACTTTTTTACGACTTGAATTTTTTTTTTTTTCGTTTTACTGAAAAAAAAAATAAAAAATAAAAAAATAAAATAAAAATTTTTGAATTTTTAGCAAGTTTGTGACAGAAGTTGATGAGTAAAAAAAAGTTTTTTATATCTCTCTCTCTCTCTCTCTTTCTACATCTCTCTCTGTCTCTCTCTTTTTTTAGCAAATCAATTATTTAGGGTTTTAAATAATATTAAAATGACAAAAAAAATAAAATAAAATTTTTTTTACTCACCCTCTTTTTTTCTTTTCATTTTGTTTTTTTTTGTGTACCTACAAATTTTAGTTTGAATCATTTATTTATTGATTTATTTATTTATTTATTGATTGATTGATTGACAGGTTATTTCCTTTTTTTTTTATTCAAATTTTGCTGAAAAAAAAAATTCATACTCGTATTATTTACACGTGAATTATTATCATTTTATTTTATTTTCCTTTCATTTTGAACTTGTCGTTCGTGTGGGGGGGGGGAAACGGGGAGAAAAAAATTTCTGTCGTAGTTTATTTAGGGAAATTAACAATAGTCGAATTTCAACAAAAAAAAAGCTATTATTATTATTATTAATATTTTTCGAGACGTATTTAAAATAACGCACCATCACATTTGTCTTTAAATACCTGCAATAAAATATTACGTAACTTAAGAATTTCATAACCAGTCATAACAAAAGTCTCTGAAAGTGAAGTAAAGGAATCCTTTATTATTATTATTATTATTATTATTATTATTATTATTATTATTATTATTATTTATAATAGTTTTGAGTTTTTTTTAATATAAATTAAAACACGCGTAAAATTATTCGTCTCTGTTTTTAAAATTTTCCTTTTCTTTTCTTTTTATTACTACGTTGACAGTTATTATTAGTTTTTGATTTCTAAAAGAAAGAAAAAGAACATAATCTTTTTTTTTTTTTTTTATTCGCATATTGTTTCCCGTCATCTTGGATTATTAAAATTAAATTTTTTTTTTTTTTTGTTCTGGAATTAGGGAGTAGAAAACATAAAAAAAAGAAAATTAATTAAAGTTAATTAAGTAGGAAAAAACAAAAAATAAAAGGAAATTAAATCGGAAAAAACGGGAATGGGGGGGAGGGGGAGAGGGAATTTATTTCTTTTGTTTGTTTGTAATAATACTAAATAAGTATTTCGGGTATTATTTCATAATCCTGGATTTTCTTTCCTGTTTTTTTTTTTTATTAAAAGGGGAGAAAGGAAAATTTTTTGTTTTCCACCCCTCTTTTCTTTAAAAAAAAAAAAAAAAAAACATAATGAATTATTAAAATTTTCTTTGTTTAACTTTTTTCGTTTTTCCTTAAGGCAAAATAATAATAATAAGGATGATGATAATGATAATAATGATATTTTGTTTTTTATAAGGTTTGTTTCCTAATTAAAACTTCACGTGCGAATTTATTATTTTTTTTTTTTTAATTTTTCAGGCTTTTTTTTAAGACTCGGTAAAAAGAAATTCATTCATTCATTCCAAACGATGGTTTTCTTCTCTATTTTCGGAAAATTTTTTAGTGTTTTATCTCTTTATTCCGGGGTCAAGGAGATAAAAAGGCATGAAATCCAATGCCAAATCGAAAAATTCATCAAACAAGGTGGTGAGTTGACAAAAAATAAAAAGTTTTAATTTAATTTAATTTAAATGATGATTCGAACGTATATGGGAGGGAATGTACAGGGGGCTGGTGGGGAGGGGTGTGTGTGTGTGGGATTTTTTATGCGTTCTAATTTTTTATTTATTTATTTTTTTTTTTTGTTGGGGGGGATTTTTAGTTGGGTGCCCGTAGTTGGATAGAAGCAACATTTCAAAAGCGTCAATGCATAAGGTTTATTCCTAATCCACGTGATGAACACAGGTGAGTTTATTTATTTATTTATTTATTTTTTTTATTTTTTATTCCACTCGTCTCGCCGTAATAAAAATAATTTTTTTTTTTTTTGCACGAGACTCTAATAAAAATTCTCATTAAAAAAAAAAAAAAACGTAATTTTAATTAAATAATTGGAATGAGTCGCAAAAAAAAAAAAAAATTGAAACGTTATATTTTTTTGCGTTTTATATATATGTATAATCAACGTAAAATCTTTTTGGCAAAAAAAAACGGGGGGGGGGTGGGGAGAACGACGCTGAACATTCAATACATTTCGTGTTTTTTTATTTTTGATGTATCAAACCGAGCTTTTTTTTTATTTTTTTATTTTTATTTTTTCGCTTTTTATTAAAAATTTATTTATTTATTTTTTTCTACCATATCAATCATTCGATTTATAAATAAATTTTTTTTTTTTTTTTTGATTTTTTTTTCTTTGTTGATTTATAACGTTTGGTTTATTATTATTATTATTATTATTATTATTATTATTATTTTTCATTGCACAGATATTGAATAAAAATAAAAAGGAAAATGATATAAATTTAAAAAAAAAAAAAGTTCTGGAAAAGATTTTTTTTTTCATTTTTTTTTTATTGTCGCAACGAAAATAATATTTCGATGAAATTTTTAGCGTGTGTGTATGCGTGCGCGCGCGTGCGTTTTAAAATTTTTATAAACAAACATTCAAATCATTATTATTATTATTATTATTATTATTATTGTTATTGTTATTGTTATTGTTATTGCTTACTCGTTTGCGTCGGACGATTTGATACAGAAAAAAAATAGAAAAAAAAAAGAAATTTATTAGTTTTTTTGGGGGGAGGAGGGAGGAGGGGTTTAGAGCGCTGAATCGTACAGGTATTTTTCGACCTGAAAATTTTCCTTCTGTCGATCGTTTAAATGAAATTGTTGGAGGAGGAGGGAGGAGAAGGAGGAGTGGCGAAAAAGGCAATTTTTCCATAAGGGATCGTGTTGTTTAAATTCAGATGTAAAAGTTTTTGAACTTTGGTGCCATTTAAAGATTATCATCGTACGATAGTTAATAATAATAGTTAATAATAATAATAATAGTAATAATAATAATAAATTGAAATTGAAATTATCAAGTTCATTACTTGTTTAATTTATAAGTTAGAACTCTTGTACTCGTGATTTGGTGTGTGTGTGTGTGTGTGTGCGTGTGCGTGCGCGTGTAATTAGTCGATTCCATTGGATTTTTTTTTTTTTTCAAAACCGTTACTTTTATTCTTATTATCTTCCCCCCCTCCCTCTCTCTCTCTCTCTCTTAAGTAATTGCTTCTTTTTTTTTTTTTTTTCTTTATTGATAGAATCTATTAACAAAAACTTTGTTATTATTATTATTATTATTATTATTATTTTTGTTCGTTATATTTATTGCCTTATTGAAAACTTTTTTTTTTATTTTTTTATTTTCTCGTTTTGTACACTTATACAAATTAAAACTTTGCGCCATTTTGAAAAGTTTAAATAATATTTATCATTTATTGATTTAAAAATTTTTCTTCATCTTAATTCGAAGGTTCAAAGTTCTCGTTTTCTTTTTATTGTTTTTCCGAATGATAATGATATTATTATCTCCTGTCAAATGGTAATAAAACCCCTTCGAGAGAGAATTATTCGGGATTAAATGTATTCGTAAATGTGTATATCGTCGTAAAAAAAACGACGAAGCTCTAATAATTAATTATCCATTCTCACATTATCATCATCATCATCATCATCATCATTATTGTTTTGTTTTTTTTTTTTTTAAAACGAATCTATTAATCACATTATCCTTCGCACTTTTTATGGCGTTTTAAATTGCTAATCAATCATACGGTTAAATAAACTTTTTTTTTTTTTGTTTGTTTTGTTTTTTTTTTTTTTTTTTCGAAAACTTCACGCCCCCCTTTTCCCCTTCTCTGCCCCCCCCAAAAAAAAAAATGTTCACATGTTAGAGTAGATTTTTGTTCTTTATAAACGAGAAAGACCGCATTCGCCATTTTTTTAAAAATAAAAATATAAGTAAAATAAAAAAATTAATTTTATCTAGATTATCAGAAAATTAATAATGAGGTCATTCGACGACCATGTTTGTCCTCGTTTGTTCAACATTGTTCTCTCTTTGCATGTATTTTCTTCTTTATGTTTTTTTCATTCTCTCTCTCTCTCTCCCTCTTTCTTTTTCTTTCTCTTTCTCTCTCTGTTTCTGTTCTTTCTCTTCCGCTCTTTTGAACAAATAAAAAAAGCACGACAAAATTTAAATTTGAAATGAAATCTCTATTTTTTTTTTTTTTTTAAAGAAAAAATGGAAAAATGTAAAAAAGGGTGGGGGGATAAGAAAGGAATAAGAGTTAAGAGATGAGAAGGAGAGGGAG
>NW_002987023.1:56253-62312 GCF_000006295.1 Pediculus humanus corporis
AAATTAGATTTTTTTTTTTTTGCCTTTTTTACAATTTATTTTATTTTATATTTTTTTTTCGTTAAAATGAAGCCATAAAAAAATTTATTCAAAAAAATTCTCTACGAAGACGCTTATACTAAAACATTGTTTTCGGGTTTTCCTCTTCCTCCTTCCCCCCTTCTCTCTCCCCCGCCCGCCCTTTCTTTTTATTCGAAGAAAGGGTCAAAGGTTGCGAGACATTTATTTATTTATCTATTTATTACATTTTAATCTTGAGATGGTGGTTTAAATAAATAATTTTTTTTTTATATATTCGGGAGGGGGCGGTAATAGTGATGGGTTTTCATCATTATCGTTATCGTCGGGTTTTTTTTGTGGAAAATTATTTTTCTTTTTCTTTCCCCCCCCCCCCCAAAAAAAAAAAATAAACTCGAAAAGAAGTTTTTTTTTTTTTTTTTTTTTTTCGAAAAAATTTTGTACTAGAATAATAAATGAATTTATGGGAGGGGGATAGGGGATGGGGTTGTTTCGAGTTTTTTCGGTTTTTCCGGGTTTTTTTTTTTTTATTTATTAGCGTAAAATGTTTACGTGAAGAATTTTTTCAATTTTGTGGGGAGGCGTTGCGCGCGCGTTTGCATCGAGTATTTTTATTTTTATTTTTTTCTTCTGCTTTTTTTTTTATTCTGGTGGAATACGAAATGATTTTTTTTTTTTAAATTAAAAAATGGTAGCAAATAATTACCGATTTCCGGTTTTTTTTTTCCTCGCGAATAAAAAAACGAGAAGAAATGGGCTGTAGGGGAGGAGGGGGGAATGGAAAAGAGGGTGCGAGAAAAATATTTTTTTTTTAAAAACTTTTATCGGGGTGATTTTGAATTATGGATTCGAATAATTGTTAATTTTTTAGTCTTTATTTTCTTGTCGTTGTTGTTGTTGTTGTTGTTATTGTCGTCGTCGTCTTTGTTGTTTTTAAACATGTCAGGTGTTTTTCTTTTTTTTTTTTCTAATAGTTTTTTAGTCTTGTTTTTAAAAAATTTTCTTATCAGAAATTGTTATTACGCGTATTGTTTATTTGCCTTTTGCATAAGACAAACACGGAATGAAGGGAAACGAAGTGGAAATGTTTTTAAGGTATTTGTTTTCTTATACACGGAAAAAATATTATTTATTTATTTGGTTTTCGTGATAAGAATGGGAAAGGAAAATTTTTGTTTTTTTTTTTTGTTTTTTATTCACTTTCCTTAACACCACGTGGTTTGAAATATTTCCTTCAAGAAGATAAATAAACAAAATTATTTTCTTTATTTTCTTTATGAAATTCGATTTATTATATTCCTTGATTCGTGTTTTATCGATTGCGACCGGCCAAAAAAGTCCATAATGTTCATAATAATAATAATAATAATAATAAGTTTTTCGTTGAAACTTTTAGTAAAAAATTTTTAACGAAGGAAAAAAAAAAAAAAAACTTTTCATAAAGTCTAAGAATTTTGGGTCGACAAATTATTTAATTGAACGCCTTATAAAATTTTCATCCGAATTTTGAATTATAAATAAAACCGATACATAACCGCGGAAAAACGGTCGGAAAAGTTTCGTGTTGATGTTGGGAGCATCATCTGCTCTAGAAAATAATATTTTTGTTGTCTGTAAAAAAATTAAAAGATCCGCATAATTTAGTTTTCCATTATTAAAATTAATAAAGTTTCTTTCTTTCTTTTTTTTTCCCTCTCTCTCTCTCCGAAAGTCAATATTTGACTTGTTGAAAATCAAATTTCAAACCGCAGGAATAAGGAAAAAACATAATAATAATAATAATAATAATAATAAATGAGAGAAACGTATATGAGAAAAGGGAAAATAATTTTTAATAATGGGCGTGTAAACGGGAAAAGAAAAAGACGTTAGTTAGTAAAGAGAAAAATGGGGGGAATGGGAGGGGAGAGGGGTGGAAAGTACGAGGGAGAATATAAAACATTATTATTATTATTTAAAATTTTCATAAAATGACGTAAATAATTATTTTCGTTTAATTCGAGTTGGGAAAAGTTTTTCTTTTTTTTTTTTTTTTGTAAAAGTTATCCGTTGCGGAAAATAAATAACTTATTAATTTTCCACAGGAAACGTTACTAAAAGTTTTTTTTTTCTAAAAAGAAATTATTAAGGGTAAAAGTTTGTGAAAAGTTATTAAAGATATTCATTTTTATTTTTATTTTTTATTTTTTGCTTGCCGTCGTATAAGTTTTCCATAAAATTTTCTTTCTTTAACCTTTTTTTCCACCCCCCCCTCTATTTCTCGATCGAGAGAAATAATTATTGGTAAAATAAATGAGGTGAAATGTCTTCGATAGCCATTAAAAAAAAAAAAAAATTTATCTTGATAATTGATAATCGTTATTATATAAATGATGAATTTTCCGGTTTTATTTATTCCTTCCGTTTTCTTTTCGATTTCCCGTGTGATTCTTTAATTTTATTGTTAAAAGAAGAACAAAAAGAAGAAAAAAAACAATAATCAATATATACATTTAGTTTTTTATTTATAAGAAAGAAAGAAAGAAAGAAAACACAAAAAGGTTTCTTAATTTATTCATTTATTTTTTTGTTCTCTTGTTTTCCGGTTTCCGGTTTAAGTTTTCAAAGTTTCGTAAGAAACTTAAATAAAAGGAAATAAAAGAAGAAGAAGAAAAAAAATAAGGCGGAAAAAAGATCTTTGTTCGAGTGTCTGGTATTGCGTTCGTTTGTGTGCGAATGTGTGTGTGTGTTTGTTTGTTTGTTTGTACGTCATTGTTAAACATACAAACTTGAAAACGTTTAATTTACCATTTAAATCCGTGTCAAGTTGGAAAAAAAAAATTTTTTTTTTTCTTTTATTTCTCAAATCGTAGCCTAAGAAAGATTTATTATGATTGTGAAAATTTGAATTTTTAGTACGAGAGGGTTAAAAGCCATTTTTTTTTTCCATTTTCCGTCGTCTTGAATTTTCCCCTTGCATGTTGTAGTAGTAGCACACATGATAATTTTTTTTTTTTGGCTAATAAATGTTACAACAGGTTTTATTTAAATTAAATTTTTTTTTTGATAAATATATCACGCAGATACTTTTATTTATGTTTCCGGGGGGGGGGGGCGTGAAAAAAGACAGGAAGGAAGAGGAAAACCGCATTTTCGTTTTATGAAAATTGTAACAATATTTGAAAATTATAAATTATTATTATTCCTAATAAATTCTGGTAAATTCTTGAGTCGTGTTAGTTTATGTTGTTGTTACCGCCATCATCCAAATCATCATCGTGTCTGATGATTTATTCGAAATCATTTATTTATTTATTTTTCATTAATAATGTTTTAAATTGATATTTGCGTGCGTGTGCGTGCGTGTTCGTGCGTGGGTGCGTGTCCGTGTGCATCGATTAAAAAGGTAAAATTAATCGATATAATCGATATTCATTCGCGGTGTAAACGACAATAAAGGTTTTTGACACGGTTAATTATTTTAATGACGTTTTAACAAATTATTTAACGGAATTTTATATGGAAAAATCAATCAATCGATCGTTCGATCGATCGATCGATCGATTAATCAATTAACGTATTAATTACTATATAATCAATTCCGATTAAAGAATTAGAATCTAAAAAAAAAAAAATAAATGAATAAAAATTCGTTTTAAATAATTTGTTTCTCTTTTTCTCTCCGCCTCTCTCTCTCTCTCTCTCTCTCTGTTACGCTTTGTTTTAATTTTTTTTATTTATTTAAAATTAAAAAAAGAAAATTGGTTAATAAATTTTGTATTTAATGTAAATTTAATGGCAGAAAAATTTTTAAAAAACTGTAAATCACCACCACTCCACCACGTTACAATTATTTAAAAAACAAATTTATTATTATTATTATTATTATGTTTGTTACTGTTATTATTATTATTATTTATGTGTTTCTTTCACAGCCTGAATTTTTAGTGTATTTTATGTAATTTCTTTCTTTTTTTCTCTCTTTCTCTCTCTTTTTTCTCTCTTATAAAATAAAAGCATTTAATGAAGTAAAATAATGGATGATGATGATGCCACGACAATTTTTCTTTTTATTTTATTTCATTTTATTTTATTTTATTTTATTTCGTTTCATTTTTTTATTTTGGCAAAAAGGAAAAAATTAAAAACGTGAATAAAATAAATTTTTCCTTTTTTCGGGGGGAAGAGGAGGGGGGAGAGGAAGGAATTTGAAACTTTTTTTTTGTTTTTTTTTTTTTTGGTTTCTTTACTCCAAGTTAAAAACTAATTAAAAGAATTGAATTAAATTCGCGTTGCTTATTTATTTTATTTTTTTTAAAGGTTTCAGATTTTTCCCGAACACGACGGGAAAAAAAAAGAAAAGTAGTAGTAATGATGATAATGATAATAATAATAATATCTTTAATAATAATAATAATTTTTCCCGAGTATATATATTATTATTTTCGTTAAATCTTTTAGTTTATTGCGACATTTTCCCCCCCCCCCCCCTTTAAATTAATACGCATGCTTGGGTAATTAAGTTTAATGTCTTGGAGCAAAGTTATCTTTATTTTATATAAGTTGAGAAATGTAAAAAACAGATAGAGAGAGAGAGAGAGAGGAAAAGAGGGAGGAGAGGGGAGGAGTGAGAGATATCGGAGAGGATAAGATTTAAAAAAAAAAAATTAAAAAAAAAAAAGATGAAAAAATATTATTCGGCAGTAAAAATTCTTTTTGTTTAATAAATTTTCTTTCTCTCTCTCTCTCTCTCTTTTTTTTTTTTTTTTGTTATAAACTGTAAAATGCCTCCTTGTTGCAGTTAAAAAAATAATATTAATAATAATAATAATAATAATAATAATAATAAGGAGAAAGAGGAAAAAAAAGGGGGGAAATTTTTTTTAATAACAGTTTTTAAAACCTCATTAAAAAAAACAGTAACTGAATCATAATTTTGATTTTTCATTGCTTTTCGCCTCCTTTTTCCGCCTCCCCCGCCCCCATCTCCCCCTTTATTTCGTTTTGAACTTTAGCAGGCGGTAAAGTTTAAAGGAAGAAGGAAAAAAGAAAAAAAGAAAATTGTCAGTTTTTTCTAATGAAAAAATATTAATACTAAAATACACGTACGCGTATATTTTTTTTTTTTTTCTATTAAATAATTTAATTGATTATCTGTTTAATTTTCGAACCGCATCCTCGGGTAAAGGAAAATTATATTGTCGTCATTTTCCGGTAAAAAAAAAAGTACATTTTCCAGTTTATTACATTGGATTTTTCCCTCTCTCCTCTCTCTGAAATTTTTTCGACCGACGACCACCGATCGAAGAGAAAGGGAAAATGGGGATCGATTTTTATTTTACGTCCAAAGTCGTATTATTATTATTATTATTATTATTATTATTACATTTATTTATTTTTTTTATTAGTTTAATAAATTTTTCTCCGGGAGAAAAAATTATTAATAAATAACCACCGCCACCGCCACCGCCCACAAACGCACAAAAAAAATTTATATACATTAATTTAAAAAAAACATTTTTTTTATTTTTTATTTTACTATCCCGGCATTATTTATTTATTTATTTTTTAATAAACATAACAATAATTTATTGAATCGTTCGATTGAAAAATTTAATAAAATTAAAATTAATAAATAAATTCCCTCCTTCCCCCCGCGGAATTCTCTTTTTGTCCTCTTCCCGTTTTTTTTTTTTTTTGTTTTTTTTTTTTCCTTATACAAATCGTTCACGTACGAACGAACGAATTATTATTTTTTAATTATTATTATTATTATTATTATTATTATTATTATTATTATTATTATTATTATTATTATTATTATTTGCAATTAATTTTTTTTTTTTTTGCTGTTGTTGTATTTTATTTTCGAATCCATCAATTGATTATCGGTATTAAATGATAGGAAATTCACGAATCGTGTGATAAGAAATTGATAATGTATGTTGTAACACGAATTACCTTTTTGCCGGCATTGATTAATGTTCAATAATAATAATAATAATAATAATAAATCAATTTATTTATTATCACGGGAGATAAGTAATTATTTATTTATTTAT
>NW_002987023.1:62332-63473 GCF_000006295.1 Pediculus humanus corporis
AAAAAAAAAAACGAATTATTCGTAATGATAGCTGCGGTGTAGGTGCGGATTCAAAGGAAAACGCAAAAAAAACAAAAACAAAACAAATAAAACCCATAAAACGTTTTCCAAATGGTTTGAATGTGCATGTGCACAGTTGTTTTAAATAAAAAATCCATCAACGGGATCATTTTTTTCTTTTTTTTTTTGTGTGCGTGTGCGTGTGAGTGGATGAGACACGACGTGGATGATGGAAAATCGGTGGGGGAAAGAAGGAGGGGGGAAATCATTAAACGTAATAATAAATATCACGTTTGAAAAGGAAAAAAAAAAAGTTTTTAATGGGAGTAGGTGGGGACGGTGCCCTGGGGCTAAAGGGAAAGAGGGAGCCGCAAAACCGGCTGAATAAAGTTTAATAATCACAAAAAAAAAAAAAAATATTTTTTATTTTTCTTTCTCTCGGTTTAACGAGCGATTGTACATTTTGATTTTGATTTTTTTTTTTTAATTTTAACGGCTCGAAAAAAAAAAAAAATTAGGATGGAGCCATTAAAAAAAAATATATTTTATTGCAACAACAGCGAATTCATAATTTTTTTTTCTTTTTTTTTTTTTTCTGCTTCTGACGTAATGAAAAAAAATTTTTTCTTTGCTTTTTTGCTTTTCAATTTTATGTTTAAAAAAAAAAAAAAATATTTAAAAAAATTTTTTTTTGATTCGAAAGCGATGATCAGATGTTGAGTTTTGTTGTTGTTTTTCTCTCTACCCCCTCCCTCTCCCTCCCCGCATTTTTTCCTTCCTTACTAAATTTTTTTTTTGTTTTTAAAGTGGCGAAAAATTAATTTTTTCCTCATTTTGACGGAAGTTTTTTGTTCAAATATTTATTCTAGGGAACATGAAGACTTAGGAGGAGGAGGATCACTCCTGTTTATTTTCCAGCCTGCACCCGAACTTTTTCTCATCAATTTCTTTCTCTCCCCGCCAGGTCCCCATTTTTTTATTTTTTCTCCGGAAATAATAATAGAATTACACAAACGGTCGTCGTCATCGTCGTCGAATTCGTTTGATTGGTTTTTTGTTGATAATGGGAAATACTAAAATAAAGCTTTAGTATTTTATGTTGTAAAAATTTTTATATAAGACAAATAAAGAAAAATAGTTT
>NW_002987023.1:63493-100880 GCF_000006295.1 Pediculus humanus corporis
ATAAAGGAAAAGAAAATTATTTTTATTATTATCATTATTATTATTATTAATATTATTATTACTAATACTACTACTACTACTTTTACTTGTTTAATTATCTATTGTTTTTTTAACTTTTTTACCCCCCCCCCCCCAAAAAAAAGAGAGTAAAAAGGGAATTTTTCTTCTTCGCCCGTTAATTATTATTATTGTTTTGACATTTAAATCACGTGACATCGCGTAATTTAAAAAAAAAATAAATTCGTTATATTATAAATTATTATTAATCGATTAAGAATTTTTTTTTTTTTTTTTAAATACAAAAAAAACGCCTTTTCTCGGGCCACTTTTTATAAATAAATAGGTAAAAAAAAATTTAAAAACGAAAGAGACTTTTTTTATTTTCATTATGCACGCGAAATCGTGGAAGTAGGAAATCGATTTTTTTTTTTTTTTATATTTTGGCGTCGGGGAAAAAAAAAAAGGGAAAACGGAAAAAAAGGAATTCGTTGCGTTTTATTGGGTTCCTACACGTTCTTTTATTAACAAAAAAAAAAAAAAAAAAGAAAAAGACGTTATTAACGTTTTTTCCTTTTTTCCTTTTTTTTTCTTTTGCGATTTTCTGATCCTTTCGATTTTTTTTTAAAAAAAAAAAAAATAATAAATTTTGTGAGCGATCTGTTTCGAGTCTTTTCTTTCTCTCTTTCTCTTTCTTTCTTTCGGTATTTTTAAAAGTTTTGAAAATTCCGATAATGTGAAAATATTTTGTATAGAATTTTCCTAGTTTTCTTAGGAAAAGAAAAATCTTTTTCCAAGTTAAGTAAAAGAGTTTTAATGTCTGACGGGTTTTTTTTTCTTATGCCACCGCTGAAAAAACGTTTTAATTTCTTTTTTTTCTTTTTCTTTTTCTTTTTAATGGGAAAAAAAATAAAAAAATTTTTTTTCATTTTACGTTGCATCGATGAAATTAAAATTTAATTTATGACGTCATTTTAACACCTGAGAAAACCTTTTTTTATTACAAAACAGAAGAAAAGAAAGAAAAAAAAAACAAGAAAAAAGGTTAAAAATTAAGAGTTATGTTTATGTAAATTTATTAAAATGTTTTTTTTTTGTGTGTGTGTGTGGGGGGAGGGGGGGGGAAGAAAAAATTTAAAGTAGCGCTTAGTAAAATGCTGAGAAATTAATGTTTAAGAAAAGGGAAAAAAAAACAGGGAGGCTTTTCACTTCATCCTTTTGGTTTTATCAAGAAAATAAACAAAAAAAAAAAAAATTAAAATTATGATGAAAATAATGAAAAGGTTTTTTTTCTCTCGCTTTCACAAAAACGTTTTGCAGATTTTGTTGTTTTTTTTTTTTAGGGAGCTTGGGGGGATGGGGAGAGAGTAAAAAGAAAACGTCAGAAAGCAGAGGTGGAAATAAAAAAAGGCTTCTCACGGGGGTGGTGATGGTAGTGGTGATAAAATTACGAGAAAAGTCGGAGGCGGTGTAGCCATTTGAAAACACATTTTTTCTACTATATAATCCTTCGACGCATTTCCTACGCATTTCCTCTCTTTCTCTCTTTCTCACTCTCTCTCTCTTTCTCTTTCTCTTTCTCTTTCTCTCTCTCTTACTTTCTCTCAGTTTTTATTACATTCATTTTTTTTTCCCACCCGCCTTTTTTTTTTTCTTTTATCATCATTTTATTCTTGTCATTTTTTATCATTTGAAAAAAAAATATATATACATATATATAAGTATATATATATATATATATATATTTTTTTTTTCTTCTTACACGTCATTAATTTTTTTAAGTTTATTTATTTTTTACTCAGTTGAGAGTTTTTTTTTTTTTTTTTTTTTGTTTTCGTGTCATCAGAAAATGACGTCAACACTCTTTCTTTTTTTCTCTTTTTTTTTTTGCATAGCGGGAAAGAATAAATTAATAAATAATTAATTGAAAATTGTCAGTCAATATTTATTAATCTTAGAGTGAAAATAATAATAATAATGATAATAATAATAGTAATATTTTTCCCTTCGTCGGAAAATTTTTTTTTTTTTTCTATTTCTGGGTTTTTTTTTTGGAAATCGAGGAAGAAAATTTGAAAT
The DNA here is from genome assembly GCF_000006295.1 of Pediculus humanus corporis. Classification (NCBI taxonomy): domain Eukaryota; kingdom Metazoa; phylum Arthropoda; class Insecta; order Psocodea; family Pediculidae; genus Pediculus; species Pediculus humanus. The sequence continues at coordinate 65,570 of NW_002987023.1, forward strand.
TTTCTAAAAAATTTTTTAAAATTAGTAGTATGAAAGCAATAAACACGTATAATTTTAATTCAATATTAAAACCATCTGGAATTAATTTCCTGGAATGGCCTGGATAACGGTTTTTTTTGTTTTTCGAATTCTCAATCGATAATTTCCATTCGAAAACGCGGTGATTATATAATTATTTCGGTTTATTTGAAACGAATTTAATTTTGTTTGTTTGGGGGGGGGGAGGGAGGGCAATTGTGATTGGTTCACAGAAGAAAATAAAGGAAAATTAAATTTATGATTTGTTTTTTTTTTAAGACTTAAAAAACAAAACGTTTGAAAGAAATTATCCAAATTCGAAATTCAATTTTCTTTCCATCCGAGTGGAAAAAAAGGGTAAAAATAGAGAGAGAGAGAGAGAGAGAAGGAAAGTAAAGAAAAGAAAAAAAAATTTTGTCTTTTTTCCCCTGTTTGATTTTAAACACCTGTTGAAAAGAAAATTTCATTCGTTTAGGATATTTGCCCATTTTTTTTGATTCGGAAAATCGATATAAAATAAAATATATGATTTTTTTTTTATGAATCGGTATGATCGATCGACTTTTATAAATATCGTTTGAAATTTTATAAATAATAATAATAATAATAATAATGCGAAAAGGAAAAACCGTGGAGGTAGAAATAAATTTTCTTTTTCCGTCGCATGTATATATATAAATAAAATAAAAGAAGAGGAAAAGTTACCCGTGGAACGTCGAAGGGGGGGGGGGGAGAAGCGAGTATCACAGAAAGAAAATCGATTATGTAAAAAAAAAAAAAAAAAAAAGTGAAAAAAAGGGGGCCTAAGAACGAACATCAGAGTCGGTTCACCCGCAGGTAAAAGCAAAAGAAAATCGATTTTGCTCGTGAAATATCTGGCCGGGGGTTGGCTGGCAGCTGCATGCAAACGCAAGACCTGCCTGCTGCCATTTTATTATTATCCTTTCTTTTCCCAGATGAAAATTCCAAAGGGTACTTGCTAGTCATTGACCTATTTATATAACCGTAGAAAAAAAAAAAAAAAGGACAAATCAAAGGTAGAAGGAAGGGAACGAGAGAGGATTGGAGATGGGGAAGTAGAAGGGGGAGGGGGGAGGGCCGCAGCAAGGAAAAATAAATACCACATTTATATTACTCGACTTGGAAATTTTTTTTTATTTTCTTCCGGACGTTAAAAGTGTATGTATTCGCTACCACCACTACTACTACTACCACCACCGCCACCACCACCACTACCACGTCAATTATTCATTCAATTTTATTTTATTTTTTTTTCCTTCTCCTTCTTCTTCTTCTTCGTTTATTTTTTTTTTTTTTTTATTAATGGAAATTTTATTATTATTATCATCATCGTTATTTTTACGGGTGGGGTGGGGGGGAGAAAAAAATGTGAAATTTTAAAAAAATTGTGCTTTTTTATTATTTTTTTTTTATTTTTTATACCGAAGTAGGAAAAGGTTCTTGAAAATCTCTACTGCCTTTTTCTTTCTTTTTATTTTTTTCCTTTTTTTTTTTTATCATCCATTTTCTGAACAATTGTTAATATAAGGAAAGAGAAGGAGAGAGAGAGAAATATAAAAAAATTTTATTTCATTATTATTATTATTATTATAGCTACGTTCTTTTCATTGGTTGAATTTCCTGGTTTTTCTCTAATCAAAAACTTATTTGCGGTTATCTCGAGAGACAAGTTTAATTCTTTTCTTTCTCTCTCTCTTTCTCTCATCTCACCTTTTTACCTTTTTCTTTCCCTTTTCATTTTCGTTGAAAATATAAAATCAAATTTAAAACCGATATAATAAAACGAAATGTGTTATTTTTTTTTTCTTTTGTTTTTATCCATAAAAGTTTTTGAAATTGAGAGTGAAAAAAAAAAAAAAAAAAAATTTTTTTTTTTTGTTTAAAACGAGATAAAATTTTTGGAAAGTTTTGTTAAAAAAAAAGAGGATAAAAAGAGAGAAAAAGAGGAGAAAAAGAAGAGCACAAGAGTATCATGAATGCTTCGAAGCGTGCAAGGGGAAAAAGAAAAAAAAGAAAAAAACAATTTAACAAAAAGTAAAAAAGTGGCATTTTCATTTCATGCTTTTTTGCAAATAATATTTTTCTCTCTCTCTCTCTCTCTCACGCTGACCTCCGACCTTTTTCCCTTTTTCTTTCCTTTATTTTTTTTAATTAAAAAAGTTCAAAAGGTTCTAGTAGTAATAGTAGTACTAGTTTCCTGTTTCGCTTTTTTTTTTTTGCCTATTTCTCAAAAAGGATGATTTTAATTCGTCAATTATTAAATATTTAACGTAAAAAAAAGTTTTTTCCCTAGTTATTTATTATTTATTTAAAAAAAAAAATAAAAAAAGTTAAATTAAATATACTCTTGGGGGTGGTGGTGGTGCTGGTGGGAGTGGTGGGGGCGGGAGAGAGTTAAAGGTAAGAGGGGGGATGGGGAAAATAAAATAAAAAAAAAAAAAATTTTTTTCCTTCTAAAAGTCGTAATCGAAACGTGGAAAACTTTATAAAATTAACTTTTTTTTCCGTTTCTACTTATTTATTATCATTATTATTATTATCATTATTATTATTTTCATTATTATCATCATTATTATTTTATTTGCGAAAGCATATTGAAAATGATGAAACTCTTATTGAAAAACGTGAAAAAGAAAATTTTTTTTAAAAAGAAAATAAATCATTTTGTACACAACGTTAATGTTTTTTTCGAGGCTTAAGTTTTTCAATTTAAACCCGCCACCAACCGCCGTCCGCCATCCGCCACCTGCCGGCCCGCCGACTCTTATTTAAAAAATTTTTTTCACAAAAAAAAGAAAAGTCGTTGGTGGTGCCTCAAGGAATTAAAAAGGAAAATTTTTCAAAAGACATACACACATGGGAAACACGAGAAATTAAAGTGACTCCGAGGGAAACGGATTATTATTATTATTAATATTTATTTACTTGATGTTACGTATAGCGGAAGTTTAACATTTTGTAAAAGGAGGAGATTTTTTATGCGTAGTAGTAATAATAATAATAATAATAATAAAGGAAAAGTTTCGTGTTTGATTTTAAAATTACATAAACGATTTATTTCTTTCAATGGTGTGCGTGTGCGTGAGGATGTGCGTAATGAAGAGAGAAAAAGCTAATGGAAATTTCTTTTCTTTTCTTTTCTTTTCTTTTCTTTTTTTTTGGGCTTTTCAAATTTTCCTTTTTTTTTTTTTTATCTTGTGACAATTTTTCTTTATCTTTTCATTTTTTTTTTCATTTTCTAAAAAATGACATGGTCGATTGCTCGGTTGGTTGGTTGCGATGATGACGAAATAAAAAAAATTTTTTTTTTTCTTTTATTTAAAAAAAAAAAAAAAAAAAAAAAAAAAAAGGGAAAAATCGTTTTATTGTTTTGAAATTGCATATTTTTTTTTTTTTTTTATTCTTTTTTAAGTTAAAATTTATGCGTCGAATATTGGAAAAAAAATATTTTATGTCGCCGCCCCCCTCGTCAAAGGTTTAAAAAAAAAAATCTTTTCTTCTTTTTCCCCCCCCCCTTCCCCCTTTTTTTTCCCCCCTTTTTCCTTCTTTTTTTCCCCCCTTTTTCCCCCCCCTCTTCCCCCCCCCCCTCTTCCTCTTCTTTTTCCTCCCCCTTTTCCTCTTCCCCCCCCTTTTTTTTTTTTCACCTGTTTTATATTAAAAATGAAAATTTGATCGGTTCATTTGTTCTTGTATTATTATTATTATTATTATTATTATTATTATTATTATCGGAACCTCATATAAATTTTAAAATAATAATAATAATAATAATAATAATAATAAATGGAAATGTTTAAAAAAAAAATATTCTGAAACCGTCTTTTTTTTTTTTTAATTGAAATTTAAAATTTTATTATAATAATAATAATAATTATTATTATTACTTAACAAAACGTCAGAAAATATAAAATTTTTTTTAATTTGTTGAGTGTGCGAAAAGATTGTTGTAAATAAATTTACCCGACCGTTATTAATTATTATTATTATTATTATTATTATTTTTTATTTAACTTTTTTTCACGAGGAGGTAAATTGAAAAAAAAAATTTTTTTTTTTTCCTCTTTTTTTTTTCTTCATTATTATTTTTTTTATTTTTTTTTGTTTTTTATTAAAAAAAAGGAAAATAATAATAATAATTATAATTATAATTATAATTATAATAAACAAAACTTAAACTCGCAAGACGAAATGTAAGAGAGAGAGGGAGAGGGAGAAAAAAAGAAATAAAAAAAAAAGTTTTTCCTTTTTTTTTTTTTTAATTGCCTCGTTAAATTTATTATTTTTATTTTATTTTTTTTTTTTTGTCTTCCGCTTTTCTTTTGTTAAATGTAGTAATTTCAACTGCGAATTAAATTAATATGTCTTCAATCAAAAGAAAGAAAATTAATGTCGGTAATTAATGTATATAATACGACAGTTACACGTGAGTTTTTTTTTTTTCCTCCATTTTCTCTGTTTCATCTGGAGAAAGAAAAAAAAAAATTATGAAGTTTTAAGAAGGTACATAAAAAAAAAAAATAAAAAAAAAAAGTTTTTAAAACCTGGAATTAACTTTTTTCATTAAAAAAAGAAAAGAAAAGAAAACTTCTCATCGAAGAATTAAACTTTTCTTCCTTTTTTTTTCTACGGGCATTGTCACGTGACGTGTCTAAATTTTTGAAATGTGTCGGGGGGAAAAAAAAAAAAAAAAAAAACTAAAAAATTTTTTTTAATTTTTCCATTGCCATCATCGAATAATTTGTCCGTGACCCTGATCATATCTGGAAAATATCAAAATAATCCTTTTGTATTATTATTATTATTATTAATTATCATCATCATCATTATGATCGGATTAATGATGTTGAAAATTTGAAAAGATAAAAAAAAAGTAGGTTCGGTGAAGCCTGAAGCTGTGGTGTTAAGTAGTCAATTAATTTAGGTTTTGGTTTTTTTTTTTTAATTAAAATTTTTTTGTAAAATGGCGGGAAAATTCCTCAAAGGAAAAAATTTTCATTTTTTAAAGAAAATAAAAAGAATAACATTTTCCTTTTTCGTGATATTTTAATAAAAAGGGGAGAAGGAAGAAGGAAAAAAAAAGGAAAATTTTATTAGTTTTGCGGAGAAACTGAAAAAAAATTTATTATTATTATTATTATTTTTCCTTACGATGTTGCATTTATTTCATCGAAGCGAAAAAAGTAATGATAATAATAATAATAGTAATGAAATTGATGAATTTTGAAAAGAAGTAAAAAAGAGAGAAAGAGAAGATAAATGAAAATTTTTCGGTTTGTTTTGTTTTCAGATGCTGTTGCGGGTTGTCCCTCACGCATCACAGGGGAACCGGAGCCAAAATTCAACCCCCCTACGAATCCCAATGGATATCGTCCCGGCACACGATATCAGTACCTACGGATGCTTACGGAACATTAGAATTTCAAGGTGGTCCTCATCCAAGCAAAGCTCAGGTATCTTTCTTTTTTTTTTTTCCTCCTTCGAATAAAATCCAAACGAAATGTACAATGACGAAGATGTACATGTTTATATTTTCAGTACGTACGACTTTCTTACGATACAAGACCGGAATTAATATTACAATTATTCACAAGAGAATGGAGTTTGGAAACTCCGAAATTACTCATAACCGTTCAGGGAGGAAAAGCAAATTTCGATCTTCAACCCAAATTGAAAAAAATTCTCAGGAAAGGACTTTTGAAAGCCGCCAAAACGACCGGAGCCTGGATTTTCACCGGTGGAACGAATACAGGTTTCCGTCTTTACATTATTTTTATTATTTAATAAAAAAAACCTTGATTCTCTTTCTCTCTCTCTCTGTCTTTCTGTCTCTCTTTTTTTTCGTAAAAAGTTAAATGAGTTTTTCAACGCTTGTTAAATATTTGAATTGAAAAGGGTAAAATAAAAAAGGAAGAAAAATGGAGGAGGAAAAAAAAAAAAATTTGAAACTTTAACTTTTACAACCGCTGGATAAAAACTTATATTCTCCATACATATTATAATAAACTTTTATCATTATGAATTTTGGGGTTTTTTTTCGGGGGGGGGGGAGGTAGTTACAAATTTTCATAAAAAAGTCTAATAATTTTCAAAATCTTTTTTTTTTTGTTTTAAACGAATTATTTTATCTAAAATTATATTTACGAATCTTTTATTATTATTATTATTATTATTATTTAGGGTTTGATAATATGTACGAACGATAATAATAATAATAATGATGAGATTTTTTTATTATCTGCTTTTGTTTTTCGGTCCTTTTTTTCTTTTTAACAGCCTTTGTTGTTTCATAATCATTTAATTCATTCGTGTTGAAATTTATTATTATTATTTTTATTATTATTATGAGGTTTTGAATGAAAAGAACAAAGAAAAAAAAAGTAGAAGAGAGAGAGAGAAAGGAAAAAAAAAAAGTTTTAGGTTTTTCATAGGGGAAAAAAAACAAAAAAAAAAAAAATTTAAGTTTTCCAAATTTTTTTTTCTTTTTTCGTTTCTTCTCCCTCTCTCCCTTCCTCCCTCCTTTCTCCTCCTCCTCCTTCTCTCTCTTTCCCCTTCCGTCGAAAAAGGAATTTGTCATTGTGTCATAAATGAAGAGAAAAGAGAGAGAAAGAGAAAAAGTTTTTATAATTAATTTACAAGAAAGACATCAAGACAAATTATTATTATTATTCTTATTGTTATTATTATTATTACTATTATTATTATTATTAATGTCATATTTAATTGTATTTTATGTTTTTTTTTTTTTTTATAAGGAGTTACTAGGCAAGTCGGTGATGCGTTACTATTAGAAAGATCTCAAAGAAGTAGCAGAATAGTCACAATCGGAATCGCACCCTGGGGAATCGTTGAAAATAATTATGAATTAATTGGACGAAATCGCGACGTACCTTATCACTCCATATCATCGCCCAGGTAAAATTTATTATTATTATTATCATCATCATCATCATCATCATCATTATTAATTATTAATAAAAAAAAAATATATGTACATATACCGGCGTTTAAATTGGATTTTTTTTTTCCTTTGTCAAAAAAAGGGAATTTTTAAATAAGTCCAACGTGAATAAATTAAGTGTGTAGGTTAATAAAAAAAAAAAATTAATAAAGTGAGAGGGGGGATGAGCGAGATAATAGTGGAAAAGTGAAGAGAAAATAGGGGGAAGGGGGAGAAAGAAAAAAAAAAAAAAAGAAAATTTAACGATTAATTGTCAGACATTTTTTTTTTTTTGTGTGTGTGACTTTGTTATATATATAATAAATATTATTTTATCGAGTCATTTTTTTTTTTTTTTTTTATCCTCTGGGGCTTTTTGCGACCTTTTCAATGGATTAAAAACATTAATTCTTAATTAATTAGCACACACGCACACGCACACGCACAAACGCAGGGTTCGGACGTACATATTGTTGTTTGTCTTTATTCTTCTCATTTATAATTTTATAATTTTTTTTTTTTTGGAGATGAAAAGTTTTTTTTTTATTCCCTGCGGTTTTCCCTTGCCCTTTTCTTTTCTTTTCTCCCCTCCCCTCCCCCTTTTTTTGTTTTTTTTTTTTGTCATGAAAAAGCATAAAGAGTTGTTTTTTTTTGTTACTCTTTTGAACTCGTTTAATTATTTATTTATCGTTTTAATTTTTGTTTTTTTTTTAAGGTCTAAACTCGCTGCCCTTAATAATAAACACGCATATTTTTTATTGGTCGATAATGGAACGGAAGGAAGGTACGGAGCTGAGATAATACTCAGAAGGAAATTAGAAAAATACATATCCATTCAAAAACTTCATCCTTGTACGTTTTTTCTCTCTCTCTCTCTCAAGGTAGAATTAAAAAAAGTTTCATAACTTTGTCATGTTTATTTATTTTTTTTAAGGCACGCATTGCAGCACTCCGGTTGTTTGTTTGGTCATAGAAGGCGGTACGAACACAATAAGAGCAGTTTTGGAATATGTGACCGATGATCCTCCGGTACCTGTCGTTGTATGCGACGGTTCCGGTAGAGCTGCCGACCTCTTAGCTTTTGTACATAAGTAAATTTTTTATTATTTTGATTCAATGAAATTTTTTCCTTGAAAATTCATCAAACATCATCGATGGAAATAAATAATTTTTTTTAGGTACGCGTCCGAAAGCGGAGAACAAACAGTTTTAGAAAACATGAAAGATTATCTTATAGGAACGATACAGAGAACGTTCGAAGTTGGTAGCGAACAATCCGAATGTTTATATTCGGAACTCCTTCAATGCACTCGTAAAAAAAATCTTGTAAATGACAAAATAAATTTTTAATTGTTTTCTTTTTTTTTTTTTGTTTTAAATCGTTCATCGGACGAAATAAATGATGATAATAATAAATTTTTTTTTAGATAACTGTTTTTCGCATAACGGATCGTCCAGAGTGTAAAACACAAGAATTGGATCAAACAATATTAACGGCTTTATTCAAATCTCAACATTTATCACCCAGCGAACAGTTAAGTTTGGCTTTGACGTGGAACAGAGTCGACATTGCCAGATCGGAAATATTTGTATACGGTCAAGAATGGCCTCCCGGAGCACTGGACGAAGCCATGATGCAAGCATTGGAACATGATAGAATCGATTTTGTTAAATTGCTTTTAGAAAATGGAGTGAGCATGAAAAAATTTTTGACAATACCGAGACTCGAAGAACTTTATAATACGGTAAGTTTTCGAAAAAAAAGTTTTTTAACTCACATGAAAACGTAAAAGTAAAAAAAAAAATTTTCTTTTTAGAAACAAGGACCAACAAACACATTAGGATACATATTAAGAGACGTGAGACCGCATATACCTCGTGGTTACGTTTATACCTTACACGATATCGGTTTAGTTATAAATAAATTAATGGGAGGTGCTTACAGGTATGATTATGGAAAAGAAAAAAATAAAATAAAATTTTTAACCGGAAATACTATAATTTATTTATTTATTTTTTATTTTTTGCGGAAAATTAGATCGTATTACACGAGGAGAAAATTTCGATTGATTTATGCAAAAGTAATGAAAAAATCTCCTCACGTTCATCGCAACAGCGCATCTTTTATTCGTTACTACGGAAATCAAAATTTAACACTTAGTCTATTAGCTGAAGCATTGCCAGCTACCAGCGACACTCCACTTTTTGATTATCCTTTCAATGAATTAATGGTAGGGATTTTGTTTTTGACGACGATATGTTTGACGATATTTTAAATTTATTGTCTTTTTATTGTCAGATTTGGGCCGTACTTACTAAAAGACAGCAAATGGCTTTGCTTATGTGGCAACACGGAGAAGAAGCCCTTGCCAAGTCATTGATTTCTTGTAAATTGTATAAAGCGATGGCACACGAAGCCGCAGAAGATGATTTAGAAACCGAGGTCTACGAAGAATTGAGAAACTACGGAAAAGAATTTGAAAATATCGGTTCGTGGTTTTATTTATAATTAATAACAACTCCTCTTTGTAAAAAAATTACCCACGTGTAAAATTTAATTAACGAGATTTTTCAACGGTTTTTTGACGCGTTGCTGAATTAATGATGATTTTGACAAAAAATATAAAGTGAATTCGGGCTCAGCCGGGATTTGAACCCGGGACCTCCTGCACCCAAAGCAGGAATCATACCCCTAGACCACTGAGCCGTTGTGGTAGAAAATTTCTCGTTTCCATAACTCATGATTTTTAATTAATTAATTAACGCGTTGAGGCGTTGAGATTAATAATTTTTCTTATTTTTAATTGAAAATTTTTCGATTTTCAGCTCTGGAACTTTTGGATTTTTGCTACCGACAAGACGATGATCAAGCTCAACAATTATTAACTTGCGAATTACAAAATTGGAGCGGGCAAACGTGCCTAAGTCTGGCTGTTGCTGCCAATCACAGAGCTTTGCTTGCACATCCTTGCAGTCAAATAATATTAGCCGATTTATGGATGGGAGGATTGAGAACGAGAAAAAACACAAATTTAAAAGTATTCCATTCTTTTTTCTTTTTCTTTTTGTACTTTCATCATTGAAAAACATATAAATAATGATTTAATTAAAAATTTTCTCAGGTCATACTCGGGCTATTGTGTCCTCCGTACATTTGTCAATTGGAATTTAAATCAAAGGAAGAACTTCAATCCATGCCGCAAACGGAAGAAGAACATTTGACGGGGTTGGAAGAAGAAAACGAAAGCGTCGACGGGGAAATGAAATTCAATCAAACTCATCGTAACACGGATCCGGAAACTGAGGTAACACAAACTTTTCTTCAAATCAATTTAATTTTTCAAAAAAATAGAGAATAATTTAATTTATTATATTTAGCTTAGGAAATAAATTATAATTTTATTTAAGAATTAAATTTTTTAGAATTGTAAATGAATTTAAAAAAAAAAAAAAAAAAAAAGAAACATATACATTTAGCTATTTAGCACTGCTTTTGCTATATAATAAAAATGCTTTTTCATTAAATTAGTATCATTTTTACGTCATGATTACAATTTGTAGTTAGTTTTCGTTAGTTTTGTAGTCAATTTAACTATAAAAAAAAAAAAAAAAAAAAAGAGGGGAGGATTAGATTTGTATCGGATCACAAAGTGACTAACATAATTATTTTTCCAACCAAAAAAAAATTATTATTATTTTCTAACGAAAGCTTAGCTTTTTACTTTAACATGAAAAGAAGCAAGCTTTTGAATTTAATAAAAATCATTTTTTTAAGCTTTTTTTAAACCCACCAAAAAAATTTTATTTTATTACTTTTATTCATATTTCGACTTGTGTATTATTAACAAAAAAAAAAAAATAGGGTTAATAAATATTTATGTGTGTAGTAGCCTTAATGGGTTTTATTCATTTATTTATTTATTTACTTTGTTTTTTATAAATTTTGTGTTGTTATCATTAATGATATTTCGATCTCTGATGGTTTTTCAAAAGGTTTTTCTTTCTTTTTTCTTTTTTTTTTTTTTTTTCTTATAATTATTTTATTTTAGAAGGGAACGAGATCGATGAGTGTCAGGAGTAAATCATCGGCTAAGGAAAACGATCAGGTAAATTTTTAATTTAACAAAAAAAAATTTTTTCCTGTGGTCGGGGATTCCCCCCCAAAAAAGTAATAATGATAATGGATAAATTGCTTTTTGTATTTTTTTTTTATTTTCGGTGTGGTTTTTCTTTCGATTTTTTTTTTTATATTTAATTTAAACAAAATTAAATAATGAGGGAAAAGAACATTCGAGAAGGTTAATAATAATTGAATTAATAAAAAAAATTTAGAGGAAAAGAACAATTTGTTTATTTTTATTTTTTTTTTACAGTTTAAACGACGTTTAAATTATTCATTATCACTGGACGAATCCGCATTAATGAAAAATAATTTTAGAGTAAATATTTTGCAAAAAAAAAAAAAAAATCAAAAATAATAATAATAATAATAATATTTATTAGTAAAATGTTGATTTTGCTTAATGAATTACACACGTCACTACTAACACTTTAACTAATGTTTGACTTATCACAAACACATTTCTTATCATTATTGATCGTGTTGACAAAAAAAAAAAAAAAAAAATCTAACATGATTTAATATCGGGTTAATGGTGGCTAATATCATTAAAAACCCCCAAAAAAAAAATTTTCCGCCCCCCTTCCCCCGTGTTTTGTGTGTTTGCTTTGCTTATGTAAAAACGCCGCAGCTAAATCATAATCATATAATCATAAAACAATAATAATCAATCAATAAATTGATTAGCTTGAATTTTTTTTTTTTTTTGCGTGATTTTTTATTGGTGTAAATTAATTGTTTTTTTTTTTTTTATTTAAATAAATCACTTACGCATCATTTTTTTTTTTTTTTTAATATATTTAAAGCGAATTAATTTTATAAAAATATTAATAATGATAATAATTGTAATGAATTACACAGAAAAAACAAAATGTCTTCTTGGTATTGCACGTTTGGTTTTTTTTTAATAATTAAATTAGAAAATGTGTTGAATTTTACGGATGGAAGAGATATAAAAAAATTAATTATAATAATAATAATGATGATGATTATTATGTTAACAATTAATATTTCAGGCACTTTTTGCGCAGGATTTCGGAGTTAAAGACACGATAATACAAGAAAATGGAAAAGTTATAACGGAAGATGATACGGAAATAGGGAATTCATTTCATCATATCCCGTTGGATTTTCACGATGTTAAAGCGGCTCGACCCCTCAGATTGAAAAAAAAATTTTATGAATTTTATACGGCGCCGATAACGAAATTTTGGGCTCATTCGGTGATTGATTAGCATTCTCGTGTTTTCTCTCTCTCTCTCTCTCTCTTTTGTAATGCTAATCCCTTAAATTTTTTGTTTCAGTTGGCTTACATGGTATTTTTAATGTTCTTCAGCTACGTCGTTCTCGTGAAAATGGAAAATATGCCGTCTTGGCAAGAGTATTACATAATAACGTATATTTGCACTTTGGGATTTGAAAAAATTCGGGAAATCGTTTCATCGGAACCCGTGGCCATCAGGTGAATTTTCTTTTTTTTTTGCATTTAAAAAAAAGAAAATAAAAGAAAAATGTTGATTTTTTTTACAGTCACAAATTTGCCGTTTGGACTTGGAACATGTGGAATCCCTGCGATTCTGCGGCCATTATTTTTTTTCTCATTGGTTTGGCTCTCCGGTTGAAACCGTCATCCATGGCCATCGGAAGAGTTATTTTTTGCGTAAATATCGTTTATTGGTACCTGAGAATTCTAAACATTTTAGGCGTGAATAAATATTTGGGTAAATAATAATCATTATTATTAATGTCTATATCGTTTTCGTTGTGATTTACACGCCGAAATTAAAAATTTAATATAAATCTAAAATTATTATAATATTTAATATAAATTTAAAATTTACATTTATTTCATAGGTCCACTCGTGACGATGATGGGTAAAATGGTTAAAAACATGATTTATTTTGTTGTTTTACTTTTGGTCGTCCTCATGAGTTTCGGCGTTTGTCGTCAATCAATATTAAATCCGAATCGTGAAGCCAGTTGGACTTCCGTCAAAGAAGTTTTTTATCAACCGTATTTTATGCTTTACGGAGAAGTAAAAAACTTTTCTTTTTTTTGTCACCGTTTTATTCGTTTCTATCGGCATTTAATTAAAATAATTTTAATGTGACGTCAGGTATTTGCGGGTGACATTGATCCTCCCTGCGGGGAACATCCGACGGATTCCCCATGTCCCACGGGAAGATGGGTTACGCCGGTCGTCATGTCCATATATCTTTTGGTGGCAAATATTCTTTTGATCAATTTACTCATAGCAGTGTTCAATAATATTTTCATAGAAGTAAACGCCGTTTCGCATCAGGTAAATTTAAAACTCAAATTTCAAAACTTTTCTTTTATGATTGAAAAAAAAATTTTTTAAAAATGAAAACAGGTTTGGATGTTTCAAAGATTCACCGTCGTTATGGAATACGAACAAAAACCGGGGATCCCTCCTCCCCTCATAATAATCAGTCATTTGTTTTTACTTTTCAAATTTGTACGTAGAAAATTAAAAGGAATCGAAGAAACTTATGATAACGCGTTAAAATTATTTCTCGATAATGATGATTTGGAAAGGTTATACGATTTCGAAGAAGAATGCGTCGAGGGTTATTTTAGGTAAAATTTAAAAATTTTCAAACTATGGAAAGAAAAAAAAAATTTTTTTACTAAAATTTAAATAATTTTTTTTTTTTTTTCTGAAACAGAGAAAAAGATTTGAAATTGCTTCAGTCGAGCGATGAGAGAATAAAAACAACGACGGAAAAAGTCGAAAACATGTATCAAAAGGTTGAGGATATAAATCAAAAGGAAAATGCTCAAACGACGTCGATTCAAAGCGTCGAATTCAGATTGAGAAAAGTTGAAGATGTCGCCGAGCAAATTTTAAATCATTTAGACGTCGTTCATAGATTTATGGCCACGCACACGAGGGATACGGCATTTCCAGATTTTCCCGAAGTTAACATTGTCGCAGATAGAACGAGAACGGCTTCCGAACGATCGGAAGATGTAAAAGTGATGGCCGCACCTGATAGCGAATTTGCAGAAAGACTCTTGTCAGTCAATACAAGACGAAGACCGACGAGGCAAGTTTAAAAAAGAAAAAAAAAGAAATTTTTGCATATCCTTTACAAATTTTAATTTTTTTTCTTTTTCTTCTTCTTACATCTTTGAAATTCAGGTCATTAACTGAAGTCAGACCCACTGATAGGTTGTGTCTATCTGCTGAACGTATTTACGTAGATCCAAAAAGACATGAAATCCCTTTGGAAAATTCAAATAATTCAAATCAGAAAGGCGAAGACGAAGTGGAATATCCGGGAGATGAAAAATCATTTATTGATCGCAGGTACCATTTCAAAAAAAAAAAAAAAAAAAAAGAAAAAAAATTGTCTTTCAGGTTTTGATTGATGAGTTTTTCTTTTTTATCAGATTATCCGAAAGTAGCGCTGCTGAAAAGCACGAAGATGTTTCCGTTTGCCGTGAGAGTACAAAAGGAAGCCACGTGGAAGTTAATCGTCCTCAAGAAACTCAAGTAAATTTTTAGAAAACCTCCTTTTTTTTTTACTTTCGAGAGTAAAAAAATTTTACAATTTTTCTTCTTTTTCCCCTTAGGAAATCGAAAGACCTTTGTCATCTGCAGATGGATCGGTGGGACTACGTAAAAGACGGGGGAGTTCAACAGAAGAAAAATCCGACAGAGGAAGTGTTTTACCTCTTTGTCATTTATCTACGAGGCGTCAATTAAGTCAAACGCATTCGGAACCGGATGTGGATTTTCTGGGTCTTGGAAGTTCCGTACCTAGAGCTGTGACGGTCGAGCGTAGCGTTACTTGGGCAGAACCTAGAATCACGGTGATTCCTCCGACGGCATCCACGGCGCGCTCCATGCTCCTAGCGATGCATTCTGAATATACCAGGTACCTAAAATTCATTTTATTTTGTGTCATCAAATTTTTTTTTTATTTGTCATTCTGTCGCAGTATTACTGATGAGCTTGAAACTGTTTGCGGGTTGTTATCACCTCCAAGAACTCCCAGTCTTCTCACTCCGACGACTAAAAAAGATACCGTTCATCCGAAGAGAACTCGTCACACGAGCGAAATGTCCAATCCCGAAATGGCAATTTACATAGAGAAAGAACATTTACGAGATGCCGAAGAAAGTGATTATCAATTGATGCAAGATTTAATAGATAAAAGATTTTACATCGGGGAAAATTCTGAAATTGATGAAAGGTTCGATAATAATGCTTTTTTCCTCACGGTAACCGATGAAGTCAACGATTACAGAAGGTAAATAATATTCAAAACTTTTTAGTTTAGACTCGAAATACTCATTAGTAAATTATTTTAACGTTGCAGTCCTTTTCAAAGCAGATACTTAAGAAGAAGCAGCGCCATCGAAATCAAAGATCAACCGCAATCGAACGATGGAAGTCAATCGAATTCTCAATTGCAAATAAATAATTCAGTTTCGATCGATTCTTCCGGTCCTTGCCAGGTGGAAGTTTGTCTCTCGAGCCGTGGAAATTCCGTCGAAGAACCGCAAGTGATTGTAAAAGAACATCCCGCGTCGGATGAGACCAACGCAAACGAGGTTTTCGAATCGGACGATGTTACACGTGCGAAATATTTAAATGATAAATGTGACAATAAAGGATCGGTCGAAACGAGCGATGAAACAAAACAATCATCACATTTTCAATCGGGTGAAACAGATTCTAAAAATGGTGGAAGGCAGCAGCAGCAGCAACAACAACAACAACAACAGCAACAGCAACTCGTTCAGGAACCTCAGGAATATCAAATAAAAAAAATTCACCTTCATCGAAACAATTCCGAAACGGAGGGATCAACGTCAACCAAGGGCACAACTCAACAGAGTTCAGAAATTTCAAACGAAACTCATTTTCTATATAGGGAACACATAAAACCGACGACGGGTAGAAAACTTTCGAGGCAAGAAAGTCAGGGTAAAGTCGGACGTACGAACACTCTCGCGATGGATTTCGAAATGGGTCACAATTCGAAAAAAATTTCTTCCCAGCCGAGTTTACCACCGCAAAAAGAAGAAGAATCATCATCTCCGCCCGAAAACGAAGAAAGAGGAAGTCGTGACAGTCTCATGATGCCATCCGAGACGATGTGTTAACTTTAAATAAATAAAGCTCAGACAATCATTCATTATTATTATTATTATTATTATTATCATCATTATTATTACTAATATTATTAATCAATATTCTAAAAGTTTTTAAATGATTCACAAAAAGTTTTTCTTTTTTTTTTAAAAAAAAATTGAAATGGATGAAGAGAAAGAAGACGTCGAGGTGCTATATTGTCAAGAAATGGAACGCTCTCATAAATTAACATTATTATTATTATTATCATTATCATTAGTATATTTTAATTACGATATCATATATATATATTTTTTTTTTGTTACCGATTTTAAGTTTTTTTTTTTTTTAGTCGCTGGAACGACTTTATTTTTTTTTTTTTTTATTAATTTTAATTTTACAATCATCGATTCGAATTATACACAGTCACGTACGCACACGCACACACGCACACATTTTTTTATTATTATTTATTTTCAATCGATTTTGTTATTATTATTATTATTTTTTTTTAGTTTTATTCATATTTTAAATAAATGTATCAGTTGAATGTTGAAAAAGAAGAAGATGATGAAGAAGAACAAGGACAAAATTTAGTATATTTATATAGTTTTGTGTAAGGGGTAAATAATAATAATAATAATAATAATAATAATAATAATAAATAATACAAAGCAATACGTTTGAGGACCAAAATTAAAATTTAAAACGGAATTTTTGTTTGTTTGTTTGTTTGTATTTGTATTTTTGGGATTTTTTTTTTGTTTATTTTCTTTTCGGGGATTTTTAATTTGTGTCGGTAAAAAAATTGTGAATGAAAAATGAAAAATTTTTTTTTTTTTGTATGTCGTCGTAAAAACGAAAAATTATTTATATATAAATGTAGGATCGTATAATAAAATGTAACGCGTAATTATTATTATTATTATTATTATTATGTTGTGTAGATCTCTTTCTTCGCTTTTAACGTTTAATAAAATAATAATAAAATTATAAATTAATTTTTCTTTTTTTTTTTTTTTGGGAAAAATGATGATGATTAATGAGGAAAATTTTTTTTGTGTAATAAAAAAAAGACAAAGAAATTTATTTATAAAAATTTATTTATTTTTTTAGTTTTATCATCTTGAAGACCTGATTTATCAGGTTTTTCCCTCAGCATTCGTTATCTTGAGGAGTTATCAGAGGTGGAGCACATTTACTATGTTTAAGTCCAAAAGAATAAGCATGAGGATTTGGAAAACCAGCTCTTCCAGGATGATATTTTGGACCAGGACCTGCTATAGTACCGAACAAAGGTCTTCCTTTTAACCCTAGCGAATAAGCTGGAGCTTTTTGTTTATATAAATCAGTGTTGGTTGCTGGATTTGGACCGGGTGGAACAAAACTGGATAATTTTTTCCAAGGTGTACCACTGTTGTTGTTGTAAAAAAGAAAATTAATAATAATTTGAATTTTAACATAAAAGTTTATGATAATTTTTTTTTTTATTACATGGTTATTCCTCCTTGATAATAATATTGAGGATAATATTCGGCTGGACTTGGACCAAATGGATGAGCACGAGCTGGTAATTTTAATCCTAAACTATATGCCGGAGTATAAACTTTCATTTTTTCAGGTGAATAAGAAAGTGGACTCGGTCCTCCTTGTTGTTCTATAATAAAGACAAAGAAGATTAATAATTATTCAATATGGCGTTTTTTTATGTACATCTTTTATAATTTTTTTTTTTTTTTTTTCCCCTTACTGTGTCCTCTGGATTTGGATTCGATCGTCCATCCAAGGTACGGAGCTTTACCATTTCTATCAACCGAACCAACATAATAAGGTCCAGGTGTTACATGAGGACGTTTAGATGTTAATTTTAAACCTAATGAAAATGCTGGAGCTCTGTTTTTAGAATAACAATGTCCTTCGTATCCCGTAACGGTTCTAAGTGCGTAAATAGGTCCTGGATTTTTTCCTTCGCAAGATGCCATTTTTATACTTTTTAATTTTAATTGAAATTTCGGCCGAAAATTTTATTTTTATTTTTTTATTTTTTTTTTTAAATTTTTAATTTTTTGAAAATTTTTTTAAATTTTTAAATTTTTTTCTAACTGTCGTTCATTTTAAATTTTAATAATAAACATTTTTTTTTTTTTTTTTGAGAAAGAAAACAAAAAAAAAAAATGGGCGTCTTTAAAAGGCGGTGAAATAATTTATATAAAATTTAAACATATTTTATTTAAATATTTAATTTAATGTATTAAAAAAAAAGAATTTCATTAATTGATTTTTATTATTAATTATTAACTTATTTAATTTTCTTAATTTTAATTGTTTAATTTAATAAAAAAAAAAAAACGATATAAAACCCGACGGAAATTTATTTTATTTATTTATTCATTTTAAAATAAATAATTTATTTATTAATAAATAATAAAAACATTACAATGATATGAATAATCAAATAAAATAATAATAAAATTTAAAAATTTAGAGTAAATAAAAATTTGGCGGGAAAATCAAACAACAACATCAACAATTTATCGTCCGTTAAAATTAGCAAATAGGAATGAAAAGAGAAAAAAAAAAAATTCCACCGCTTTCGCGAAAAGTCAACAAATTACGTTCTACGTAATTTTATCATCAATTCCACGTGCAAAAGGTTTTTTTTTTTTTTTTTTTTTTTATTATTATTATTATTATTATTATTATTTTCAACGAAAAGTTTTAACTCGTAGTATAAAGATTGGATTTCATTTTTATTTTTTCTTAAAAAGAAAAAAATAAATAAATAAGGTAACCATTTGTTTTTATTTAATCATTTTATTAAGTTTATTTATTTATTTTATTTTATTTTATTTTATTTTTTATTTTATTCTTTAAAATTAATTTTTTATTAACATTTAAATTTGCCTTATAACATAAATTAATTATCATTATTGTAATTATTATTATTATTATTTAAAATAATTATTATTATTATTTAAGGAGGAAAAAAAATAATAAAAAAATTTTTTTTTCATTCGGTTTTCGATCGGGTGGGGCATGATAATACAAGTTGTTTTTTGTTATTTCTTGTTGTGATGATTTCTTCTCTTTCCCCCCTTCCCCCCCCTCTCTCTCTCTATTTAATTAATTAATTAATTATATTATTAATAATAATTAATTAATTAATTAAAGTGAAGTGAATATTAAAATTAAAGGTTAATATTTTTATAGTTTTGGTAGAAAAAAAAATTTATTATTATTATTATTATTATTATACGGTTTGGGATTATGTTTTACATATATACATAATTTACAATAATAATAATGATAATAGTAATTGGTGTAGTAAGGAAAGTATTGTTGTTTTTCTGCTGCTGTTGCTGCTGCGATTATGATGATAATGTTGTGTTGTGTGAGATCCACACATAATTGAATTTTTTTTTATTCAAGGGCATCATTATTTTATATCTATCTCTACTCTTCTCTTGTTTGTACATTTTAAAAATTTGAATCGTCTGCATTTTTTTATTTCAAATTCATTTACGTCCATTTTTTTTTTTTTTTTTTTTTTTGGTTATTTAAACAAAATTTCATCAATTGATAAACTTTTCAAGTGGGCATGTAAAAGTTTATCTTGGATAACAGAAAAAAACACGTGTTTACTAAACGTTTGTGCTGCCATTTAACCCGTTTAAATTTTCATTATTATTATTATCATTATTAGTAATTTTTCATACGATAGTCAAAAATAATAATAATAATAATAATAATTTTTACGTGCGTATCGTTTAGAAAAAAAAAAAAATTATACTTATTCACCGATCAATGTTGTGTGGGTTGATCGAGTTTCGAATGACTTTGAAATTATTATTATTATTATTATTATTTGCATAAAAATTTATTTATTAGTTGAAAGAGAGAGAGGGGGGAGGGAGGGGAGTAAAGAAGTAAAAGTTAATCGTTTAATTGATTCGTTATTTAATATTATTTATTTATTTGTGTCTCCTCATGTGTGTGTATTTTAATGAATGCACGTAACAGTGACCTCTATTATCAACCATTTTAATAATGAAGAAAAATCTTTCGGTTTGAAAATAAAATTATTATTATTATTATTAATAGTTTTCACACATGCTGACACTTTGCCCTAATTTCTTACGTATTTGCGTTCGTGCGTGTGCGTGCATGTGCGTGCATGTGCGTGTGATTACGTGTATACGTATGGAATCATGTAGAATGCGTGGTCACGGTGCTTATGTCACCGTTTTCATAGTTATTTAAAAGAGACGAAAGGAAATCAAAAATTAGAAAGTTGATTGGTTGGTTTAAAAAGTATCATCGATTAGTTTTTTTTTTTTTTTTTATTTCTTGTATTTTGTTTGTTTGTTGTTTGTCATAGTCGGTTGTTGTCGTTGTCTCGCGAGAATTTCGTTGGGTGGTTGTTGAAGTTGTAAGGAAAAAAAAAAAAAAAAAATTGCAAAACAAGAATCTGCGATCATTAAATAATGACGAAATGGAAACGTAAAGTGAAAAGTGAAAACTTGTTGTGTTTCTCGATTATGTTTCTTTCGTTATTATTATTATTATTATTATTATTATTATTATTATTATTATTATTATTATTATTATTATTATTATTCTCCAAGTCGTCCTTGAAACGGTTTTTTTTTTTAAAAAAATTTTTCCTCACTTCGATGATGTGTGTGTGTGTGTGTGTTTGGACTTTCATAACTTTTTGGTGTTTAATAGAAACGAGTCATTTTCTCTCTCTCTCTCTCTTGCTTGATTCCATATAAAATTCTTGTCGTTTCCCAAAAAGAAAATGTTATGGTTGTTGTAGTGGTGACGCCATGACTCTCTGGGTCAAATCTTTTTTTTTTTATCATTTGTGGGGGGAATAAATCCGATGCATACCTAAGGTCGTTGCAGAAAAAAAAAAAAAACTTGTTTCGTTTTCATGCCGTTCCCCCCGTTCTTTTTGCCCCCGAAAAAAAAAAAAAAAAAAAAAAAAAACGATTTTCTTTTTTTTTTTTCGAAAAATTTCACGACAACAACAATTGACTGTCTAAAAAAAAAAAAAAAAAACTTTGAAGGTTTCTAGAAAAGAAAAAACAAAAAAAAAAACTTTGTTATTGAATTAATAATAAACAACAAAGAAGAAGAAGTTGAAAATTTCATCACATTTATTTAAATTATTATTATTATTATTATTTTTTTTTTCTTTTTTCTCTCTCGCTTCCTTAATATTTTAATCTTTCATTTGGTGACCCCTTGGGTGTTATTATGGTATTGTATCATTGAAGACATCTTCATTGGTAATACTATCGAGAAGAAGAAGAAGAAGAAAAAAGTAAATTTCTCTTTCTTTTTTTCTTTCTTTTTTTTTTTTTAATTTTTTTTTGTGCGAATTTAAAATCGCGGGTTCTTCGTAGTCCCCATCATTTATAGGTCTTAGTATTCTTCTTCGTCGCCTTCGTTATCGTTTGTGAAAATAATAATAATAATAGTTTTTTTTTTTGGGTGTTCAAACTTGCCAGAGATTGTGTGTATTCAAATCTCTGATGAAACAATGCGTGACGGAACAAGCCGTGAAATGGCCGACACATAACAATTTAATTTGATTTGTTCTGTTTTTTTTTTTTTTTTATTTTCTAGAGAGTTTTTAGAAGCGTAAAAACATATAAATAAATAAATAAATATATTTATTATAAATAAATAATAATAATAATAATAAATAAAAAGATCAACAATGGTTTCAACGACGACTGTTAAGGAAAACGGTGTTGAAAATAATACGTGTAAGTTACCACCGGGAAAATACAGGCTGGTAGGATTTGATCTCGATTTAACGGGTCGAAGGTTGATCGATGAAATTTGTCACATCGCCGCTTACACTCCAAACAATCAATTCAGTCAATATGTGATGCCATTTAAAGATTTAAATGTCACAGCTAAAAACCGACATCTTTTGAAAGTGGTCACCGTTGGAAAGTATAGAATGCTCAAAAGTGTTAAGACTGGAAAAGTAAGTCGTTTATGGTTTTTTGTTTAATTGTTATTATTATTATTATTAGCAACATCAAATGGATAACTTTTGGGTGTGTGCGTGTGCGTATTCTATTCGTAGATATTAAAAACGAGGAGTGAAATATCGGCTCTCACGGATTTTATTCAATGGTTAGAAAATTTGAAAACCGAAGGAATCATTCTCATCACTCACGATCAAAAGAAAACCGTACCGCCTTTCTTTCTCGAAGTAATACGTAAATATAAGCTTTTCGATAGGTTTTCCGCCGTCGTGAAAGGTTTTGCCAACAGTTACGTTTTCGCGGAACAAAAATGCGCTCAAACAGTCAAATCTCATTCGCTGTACACTCTGGGCCAAGTTTTGCTTGATAAAAAGGAAAATTTGGATAGCGCAGCCGATAGAGCTCGACTATCTTATCAGGTATCGTTTACGTTTCTGTTTTCCTCGATGGAAACACAAACGAGTGTTTGAAATGAGATTTTAATTTTGTTTTTTTTTTTTTTTTTCGTTTTGACGAATAGATCGTCCAACAGTTGTGTACCGGTGAAGATGACAAAGGAAGCGGAGATGCATCTTCGTCCGAAGTCGATAGTCCTGCCATGTCGGAAGCTATTAGGCAAATCGCTAGTTCTATCGAAGACGAAGAAAAAGAATTGGCGGTACTTAAAAACCTCGTCGAAAGGCAAAACGGCCTACGTCCCATTTTCGGTGACATGTTTAGTAGTAGAATGAGATTAGAAAGGTTAGTTTTTATTTTTAATTTTAATTTTAATTAGGAAAAAAGTTGAAACCCATGTCGTGATTTTTTTAAATTTAAAAATCGACTTTAGAAATCGCGCGAACACTCTTAGAAGGTTAATAGCGGAAGCGAATCTCACTTATGAAAATTTAGAAGAAGCCTGGAAAAAAGATAAAAAGGAAAGTTTGACGGCTCTCGTAAAGGAAAGGATAACAACGGCCAAAAAACCAGAGGATTTAGATGATTTAACGGAAACTTTACTTCGTCATTTCGGATCCGATAATACCACAAAAACTCCACAGAAACGTGATAAAAAAGTATTATTATTATTATCGTTTTCCATAAAAGAAAATACGGTTGCTTTTTTTTAATTTGGTTTTTTCTTATTAAAACTTTTTTTTTAGAACGAGAAACCGGTTGGTAAAAGTCCCGAAACGGGGGAAGAGGGGGGAAAAGTAAAAGGATCCGGGGACAAAGGAAATAAAAATTCCCCCGGAGGTTTAGGGGGGGGGGGGGGGGGTTTAGGGGGGGGGGGAAAATTTTCCCCTGGAAAAGTTTCGAATTCCGAATTTTTTCCAACGAAAACGCCCGAGGGGGTTAAAACGGAGGGGGATACATCTCGCTAAAGAAAAACAAAAACAAAAAAAAAAAAAAACCCAAAAACCAAAAAAAAAAAAAAAAAAAAAAAAAAAGTTACACATCGTTACCGTTAGTGCCTTAAATGACCAAAACAACGCTTTAAAAAAAAAAGGAAATTAATTAATTAATTGTATATACGTGTGTGTCATTACGAGCAGCACTTCCCGACATGTTTTCTTTTTTTTTTTTTTTTTTTTTCTTTTCTTTTCTTTTCTTTTTCTTTTTCCTTTTTTTTTTTTTTTTTAATCTAAGTCTGTGTTTATTGCTTTTTTTTTTTTACATATTTCCCTCCCTACCTTCCTTCCTTTCTTTCTTCTTACCTTGCTTCTTTTAACCTCTACAATTGATTTATTTCTCATAACTTTTATCTAGTCTTAAAATATTAGATTAGGATAAAGTTACAATTTTTTTTTTTTTTTTTTTTGCTTTATTTACATGTACTAGTTTTTTTTTTTTTTTTGCTGGTCGCTGGTTGAATTAATTGTAGCCGGAAGAATTGATATTGATTGATTTAGAGAGAGAAGAGGAACAAAAAAAGAAAAAAAAAAGTTAATTAATAAATAATTACTTCTTGATCTATTTTTTTTTTTTTTTTTTGCTGTTGAATTACGTACTTTTGTAAATTAACTCTTGTTTCATCCCGAAATATGGATGATGATTTGTATGAATTGAAACTTCATAATTGTCAAAAAAAAAAAAAAAAATTTTTTTTTATGTAGGAGAATACATTATTCCGATTTATTTTATTTCTTTTTTTTATAATTTTTTAAATTGACAGAATCCTTTCTATTAATTTTATATTAAATAATTATTTATACTACGGTATAATTGAAGTAAAAAATGTTTTTTAAATGCGTAAATAACTTATTTAAAAGGTAATTATTAGGTGGAAGTTGTTATTTATCGCCTCTGATTCAATGTTAAAGATATCCATAATGTTATGAACGATGACGTCACGCCATTTTTAATTTCAGTCGAGATTTTCAATTCGATTAATCGATTCATTCGATAGTGTAAGCAACATGGCGGCAATTATTACAACGTTAAAATGATATTAGTTTTTTATTAATGTTATAATCATTTTATAAATATATATATTCGATTGTAAAATAATAATGGCGATGGTTTGTTTTTAATTATAACAAAATTTAATTTTATTTATGAATTCAAATAATTTATTTGTCGAATGATTGTGAGATTAAAATAAAATTTTAATTTTTTTTTTTTTAGACAACTATAAATAAAGATGTGATTTTGACTGATCAGGAACCGAAATTATTGCTTCTTGAAAAGCATAAGCAATATATTTCGTCTTACGATACAAATAAAGATGATTACGTGAGTTAATGATAATTAATTAATATTTATTTTACCTGTAGAAAAAAAAAAAAAAATTAATTATTATTTTTTGTTATGAAGGAATATGTGATGACCGAATATTTAAGAATGTCGGGTATGTATTGGGGTTTAACGGCTTTAGATTTAATGGGTACTCTACAAAATATGGATAGAGAAGAAATAATTAAATATGTTGTTAATTGTCAACATGAAAGTGGAGGCATTCGACCAAGTCCTGGCCATGATCCACATCTATTGTACACTTTAAGTGGTATACAGGTAGTTTTTGTTAATGTTGATTGATATGTTTTTTTTTTCTCGAGTGTAAGTAAAAATGAAATTTTATTTTTTTTTTAGATTCTATGTTTATTTGATGCAGTTAATAGATTAGATTTAAATAAAATAGTCGAATATATTCAAAAATTACAACAAGATGATGGTTCATTTAGCGGGGATAAATGGGGAGAAATTGATACCAGGTTTTCGTTTTGTGCTGTTGCAGCCTTATCTTTAATAGTATGTTTTTTGATCATTTTAATTAATGAATAATTTATGTAAATCAGTGTGATAATTAGTTCAAATTCAAAAAAATAATTTTTGTTTTTCTCAGGGAAAATTAGATGCGATAAATGTTAACAAAGCAGTGGAATTTGTTTTATCATGTATGAATTTTGATGGCGGTTTCGGTTCTCGTCCAGGTTCAGAGAGTCATGCAGGTCTCATTTATTGTTGCGTAGGATTTTTATCAATTACAAACAATTTACATTTGGTTAATGCTGATTTACTTGGATGGTGGTTATGCGAAAGACAGTTAAACTCAGGGGGATTAAACGGGAGGCCAGAAAAGTTACCAGATGTATGCTATTCCTGGTGGGTTTTATCATCATTGACAATTTTGGGTAGACTCCACTGGATACAAAAAGAATCCCTTGTTAAATTTGTATTAGCTTGTCAGGTATGTTCGACTTTTAGTAATTTACAATCAACTTTTTTCGGTTATTTACCTACTAATTATATTTTACAATAGGATTCTGAAAACGGAGGTTTTAGCGACAGGCCTGGAGATCTTCCAGATCCATTTCACACACTTTTCGGACTTGCTGCTCTTTCTCTATTGGGTGAAAAATCATTGAAACAAGTTAATCCAACTTATTGCATGCCTCAAAATGTTATCGATAAATTAAATTTAAAACCTCAAAAATTGACTGTAGGAGAATGAAATTTAAATATGATGTAATTTTACTTTTTATTTAAAAAAAAAAGGATGTAAAAAATGAAATTTATAAAAACTGTATTATTTATTGATAAACAGTAATCTTATTATCATAATTTTTTTTTTAAAGTAAATATATATATTTATTTATAAAAATATATTTAACAGTTACATAAATTTTTTTCATTATTTAATGGACTCTACATAAGTTTTGAAATTGTTTAAAAATCAGTATAAATTTTATAAATGAAAACAAAATTAAAGATTTTTTCATTTATTTAAAATAATTATTATTATTATTCGAATCAATTTTTGTAAAATTTAAAAAATTTATAATATACATCAAAAATTTTTTGCTAAGAAAATTTTAATCTTTAATTTTTATAAGTTTTTTTGTACGTAAATAATAAAAAAGATAAAGCATGAACGTTTAAAAAATAAATTAAAGCTTAATTATTTTTTTTTTATGTTAAGATAAATTAATATTTCAAGGTTTTAAGTAGGAAAAAACTTTACTTTTAATGTTTTTTTTAAAATTTTGTTTAAATATTAATAATTTCAAATGTAAATGAAATAAACTTAATAATAAAAAAAAAAGAAAGAAAGGGGAATAATTTAAAAACTTATACCTAAAGTATTTTTGTACAGGTAAAAAAAAAAAAAAAAAAAAAAAAAAATTATTGTCTTGTTTACAAATGGAACGAACCATTGTCAAGGACGACGACTTTCAATTTAAGTTCTTTTTTTTTTTTTTGTAGTGGGGAATAACTTCTTACGTATCACACTTTAAGTTTTTTATTATTATTATTGTTTTTTTTTTTTTTTGTGCAAAGTAAAATGGCGGTCAGTTTATCAATTAGAAAATTGTATGTGAATTCCACGAAAGGTAAAATTGAAAATTGTAAATGTAAAAAATTGTGTTTTAAAATAATATAATTATTAAATGTAAAATAAATATTTACAGGTTTTAATATTGAATTTGTTAAACAAAGCACTAGAAATGCTCATGGAAAGGGTAAAGTTGTCGAAGGTAATTCTAAATTAAGAGAAATATGTCAAAACACTCTGACGGAATTAAGAAACGAAGGTTTGTTGAAAAATGAAAGAGTTATTTTATCAAAACAAGCCACGCATATAGATGTAAGAGGACAAAGTTCTAAAATACTCAATTTTTGTGCTAATAATTATTTAGGTTTAGCGGTGAGTGAGAGTTTATTTATTTTTTTTTTTTATTTTTAAATCGTTCGAAACAAACAATGTCGGGTCCCCCGACTCATAAATAAATAAATTTACGATTATTTTTAAAAAAAATAGGATCATCCAGAAGTGATTGGAGCAGCCAAAGATGCAATTGAAAAATATGGTTCTGGAGTTGCATCTGTACGATTTATTTGTGGTACTCAACAGATTCATAAGGTTCGTCTCAACATTATTTATTTATTAAAAAAAAAAATTTTAAATATTTATTTTTTTTGAAGGAGTTGGAGTTGAAAATTTCAAAATTTCACAACAGAGAAGATACAATTTTGTATCCTAGTTGCTTTGATGCAAATGCTGGAATTTTTGAAGCTTTACTCACTCCAGAAGATGCTGTTTTATCTGATGAATTAAATCATGCTTCGATTATCGATGGTATTAGACTTTGTAAAGCGGAAAAAATTAGATATAAACATAGAGATATGACCGGTTCGTCATCATATTAACTCATTTTATTCGTTTATTATATAATTGATGTGATATATAAATATTTTTGTCGGTAATAGATTTAGAATTAAAATTAAAATCAATGAAAGAGAGCAGATTAAAAATGATCGTGACCGATGGCGTGTTTTCAATGGATGGCAACGTGGCTCCTCTTCCAAAAATTATTAAATTAGCTCAAAAATATGGTGCGATAACATTGGTAGACGAATGTCATGCCACAGGATTCTTTGGTAAAACAGGCAGGTAATTATTATTTCCTCATGAAAAAAAAAAAAAAAATGGATGAGAAAATTTATTTTTTATTTGTGGTTCAGTAGTAGTAGTAGTAGTAGGAGTAAAGACAATTTATACTTACAGAGGTACAGAAGAATATTTTAATGTGATGGGTAAAGTTGATATAATTAATTCGACGCTTGGAAAAGCACTCGGTGGTGCATCCGGAGGTTATACGACAGGACCTAGGGAAATGATAAGTCTTTTAAGACAAAAATCAAGGCCATATTTATTTTCAAATTCACTTCCTCCTGCCGTTGTTGGTGCTGCATCAAAAGTAAATATTGATGATTATGATTGCTTTTATTAATTTTTTTTTTTTTTTAACAATTTCGGTTTCTTTTTAATTAAAGGTTTTCGATCTTATTACCGGGAAAAACACAATCCAAGAAAAAATAATTGAAAATACTGAATTGTTTAGAGAAAGCATGACGAAAAATTGTTTTAGAATTGCCGGTGATAATCATCCAATATGTCCCGTAATGATCGGAGATGCTAAAATAGCAGCACAATTCGCTGAAAATTTACTCAGTGAGTTTTCTTTTGTTTTTGCAAAAATGGAAGCATGGCATAGAAAACCAACAGGAAAAGTTTATTATTATTTTAACATATAATGAATTTTTTTTCTGTTTGTCAGCGAGAGGAATCTACGTTGTCAGTTTTAATTATCCAGTTGTACCGAAAAATCAAGCGAGGATAAGAGTACAAATATCTGCATCGCATACAAAAGAAGACATCGAAAGAACGGTTGATGCATTTGTTGAAGTTGGTAAAAAACTAGGAGTTATTCCAGCGGATAAAAATAAAGCTAAAAAAATACAGCAATCATTTTAATTAAAAATGAAGTTAACTTATTTGAAATGAATATTTTTTTTTAAAGATATATGAAACAATAAGTAGTCGTTTAATATATATAAATATACACTGATACCATTTTTAACAAAGTTCTGTATACGAATAACAAGTTGTTAAAAAACTTGAATTTGTTTTCATATACTTAATAATAATATTAATAATATTATCATTATAAATAATCTTTTACTTACATTAGAGAAAAATGTTTTCATTGTATCTTAATTATGATAAAATATATTTATTTTTTTCCCAATATTATTATTATTTTTTATTATATATTATTATCGGTATATTGTAAAAGTTAAAAAAACAAAATGGCTGGATGGATTGAAAAAAAAATAATGTTTTTTTTTTTTTTTTTAAATTTTGTGAATATGTTTTATTAATTATTATGATTACATTATTATTATCATCATCATTATTAATAATATTTATTATCATCATCATAGTGATCAGAATAATTATTATTATTATGTTACAATTATTTCGGTAAAAATTTTTTTATTACAATTAAATAAGCATTTGGAAATTTTTTTTGGGTGTGATAAAATTATTTTATATTAAAATAATTTTATATACGCGACGAATTATATTATATAATAATAAAAAGAGATATGGAATAATATTTATCAAAAGTTTTTCGTTCTTAAAATGTGATAAGGAAAGGAAGAAAAAAAAGGAAAAAAAGGAAAATTTTCTTTTTTAAAAAATGTAAAATTACTTTTTTATTAAGCGCCTGCACTAGATTGATGAGGTTATTAAAAAAAATTTTTTCTCTCTCTCTCGTTTATTTACCTTAGATTTCTTTTAAATTATTATTATTATTATTTAAACACGTTTTTTTTTTTTATACATCATCATTAATAAAAATAAAATTTTTTAAATTCTAATAAATTTTGACATTGAAATAATAATAATAATAATAATAAAATTTTTACATTTTTTCTTTCTTTTTTTCTCTTTTTTTTTTAATTTTTTTTAATTAAATAATTACGTATTTATGTAATTACATTTTTTTTTTTTTTAACAACGTAATCATTAAGAATTAAAAATTTTTTTCTACTAAGTTAACGCCCCCTCCCCCTCCCCTCCCTCCCCGAGAAAAAAATGGAGAAAATTCGGTATATTTACATTATTACACGCGGTATGCATCATCATCATTTCGTTATTGTTTATTTATTTATTTATTTATAATTGCTTAAATTTAATAAAATTTTATTTACATATTATATTCTACACGCACTTGAGCTTCTTTTTGGGAGAACCAAACATTCATTCATTCATTCATTCATTCATTAATTACAATTATAATTTACACGCACCCACACATATTTTTATGTACCCTGATTTAGAAAACCGGAAAAATGCGGTTGAAAAATTATTATTATTATTATTATTATTAGTTTTTTTTCACCCGCCTCCCGCGCCCACCCGCCCCCTCCCCCATTATATTTTTTAGTATTATGTACATTATTTTATTTATTTATTTATATTTTACATAAAATTTTTTATTTTACTCTTCGTACTGATCAATGTGATGTTCACTTTTTGTTTCGTTTTTAAATTTAAATGAGCACCGATTAAAATTTATTATTATTATTATTATTATTAAACGTTTTATATAGAAAAATTATTATTATTATTAATAATAAATAAAATAAGGTATGATAACTTATCTAATAATTAATGATAAACCGGGAAATATATTTAACCATAGAATAACATCTAATATCATTGATGTTCCACTCGATGTTTTTCTTCTTTGAATGGCCGCCATTTTGTCACCTTTTATTAAAAAAAAAAACGACAGGAAAATAATTTAATTTAAAATAATAAAATTTTTAATTACAAAATAAAAATTCGAAATGATAATAATAATAATGATAGTGATAGAAACGAATGATTGATTGAAAAAAATTTGTTTGTTTTTACCTTCGGAAACGAAAACGAATATGGACGCAGGCTCAGTATTTGATGCGCTGCACGTATAATTTCCAGAATCTGTATCTACAGCATCTCGAATTGTTAAATGACTTTGAGTTTTTGGCCCTGGATTTGTTTCCACGGTGATTCCGCCTCTGGCAGTATCATAATTAATCATTCGGTCGTTATGAAACCAAAATACGTATTGCGGGGGTACAGGACTCTGGAAAATGAATGAAAAAAAAAAAGTTTTTTTTTTTAAATTAAATAATATTTCGTACTAACAACAACAGGAATAATAATCGTCCCTCTTAAACCCCCCTCCCTTACTTTTTCAATCATGCAAATCAAACTTATCGCACTTCCGGTATCGACGTGATGTTCTCCAGAACCGAGAATGAATGCTTCCGGTACGACGATGTGTAAATTAACAAAATGTGACATTATACCGCTACCTGTTGATACCTGAAAATTTTTTCATTTTTTTAATTAATTAATTTTACTTATCGTGCAGGTTTAAGGGAAGGCCCCATTTTTTTCTCTCCTCTCGCCTCCCTCCCCTCTTCCTCCCCCTCCCACTCAAACGAGTTTAAATTTATAAATCACGTCAATTATTTATTTACAAAAAAAGGGGAGAGAGAAAATCATGTCGACCAAATAAAAAAAAATTTTTTTTTTTTTTTTTGGTCATCGGCAATGGTCGACGGATTCACAAACCCGAGATTTCATAAATATTAACGTAGATTAACAGAGCGGAAAGAGTTATGAAAAAATAATAATAATAATAAAAAAGTACAAAAATTTTTATTTTTATTGGCATAAACAAAAAAAAAAAAACCCGAGCGTTGTAGAATTAATAATAAAATATATTTTAATATCGATATAATAAACGATGAATAATAATAATAATAACCCAATGTTACCGATATAAAATTTAAAAACACCATTTCACTCCTCCTCCTCCTCATCTGACTATTTAAACGTATTTTCCAATCGATTCCCCTCCCCTCACCCTCCCTCCTTCAATTTTCTCTCAAACTTTTTTTTTATATTTTTTTTTTTTTCCACGTGCGGGTTTGTTAATACATAAATAAATTTGATGACTTTAAGCTTTCGTTTTTATTATTATTTATTTATTTATTTTTATAAAACGGATAAGTTTAACGGATGGGAGGGGAGAGGGAAGAAAGGGAGGGAGAGTAAGGTAAGGTAAAAATTTATTTCATAAAAGAAGAAGGAGGAGGAGGAGGAAAAGAAAGGAAAAAAAAATAAAAAATAATAAAAATGAAAGATTGAAAAAAAGGAGAAAAAAAAAAGGAAAAAAGGTATCTCTTTCCTTTTTTTTCTGGTAACACCTGTGAAAAATTTTTTTTTTTGTGTCATTTTTATTAAAAACTTATCCATCGATTTTTTATATAATAAAAAAAAAATATTTAATTAATTTTTTTATTAATTACAAATTTATTAAGTTAATTTTCTAAATGAAAAACCTAAAGGAAAAATGTGAATGGACGTTGTTGACAAAATTTAAAAATTACAACTTGAATAAAAAAAATTAGGTAATAAAATTTGATAACAACAAAGGTTAACAAACATAAACATAAACATAATCATAAAAGAGTAGGGAGAAAAAAAAAAAAAAAACATAATTTTATTCCTTCTTTTTTTTTTTTTTTGTAATTTTCCTCTGTGATTCAATCGTGTTGGTAAAGAGAGAGAGAAAAAAAAATGAAAAACGTAAAAATTTCGTTACTGATGTTTTTTTTTTTGCTGCTGCTGCTGCTTCTGTTCCTGCTCTTGCTGCTGCTTTTGATTACGAGAAAGAGGGAGAAAGAAAAAGAAAGAGAGAGAGAGAAAAAGTGTGATGTTGTAACGGGCCAAAACGACGGTCTAAACTTTGAGACGTCCAACCGTCTGGGACATGATTTTAACTCTTGTTGTTGTTGTTGTTATAAAAAAAATTTTTCTGATAGGTTTTATATAAGGGTTTTAGGTTTCATCAATTAAAATATATTAAATTTTCCTTTTTCCATAAGAAAAAATTTTCTTTTTTTTATTTCGGGGAGCCGGGGGCCGGGGGAGGTCAATATTCTACATCACGTTTTTAAGTAATACTTTTCATCACTCAACCGATCAAAAAAAAAAAAAAATTTCGTTTACCTGACATTCATAGGTTCCATTATCTCTTTTTTGTACGTATTTTATTTGTAACGTCCAATCGTCTGAACCTTCACCGTGAAGTACCGGAATCTTTCATCGTTTGTATATGTGAACATACCGGAAGTTAATATATGCCATCTCTTTTTTCTAACCCCCGAAATCTAAAGAAAAAACAGAAAAAAAAAATCGTTATGAAAAATATATATATATATATATATATATATATATATATATATATAATTATTTTAAATTCGTTTGAAAAATAAACAGAAGCCGACGACCGAAAATAGAAAAAAAAAAAAAAATTTTTGATTTGGTTATTTAATTTCCTTTTTTAACTTTTAATGGCTTCATTATCAAGATCTTTTTTTTTTTTTTTTCATCCCCCATTTTAGGGAGAACTCGAGATTTTTCTTTTTTAACTACATTTTTTTTTTTTTTTTAAATTGTATCTATTTCTCTCTCTCTCTCTCTCTCTCTCTCTCTCTCTCTCTCTCATCCTGATTAAAAAAGAAAAAAAAAAAATCTATTCTTTAAATTTTAATTGAGTTTTTTTTTTTCCCTCTCTCTCTCTTTCTCTCTCTCTGTTGATGTTGTTTTGTCGTCATCACTAGTTGGGCGGGGAAAGGGGGGTGTAGAAACGAGCAGGAGCAGAACGAGGAAATGAAAGGAGAAAAAAAACGAAAAGAAAATCTTAAGGATTTATTTAATCTCGGGCGCCTGAGGGGTTTCACTCTCTCTCTCTCTCTCACTTAAGATTTATTAATGAAACATTTTTAAGTAATTGCTCCTGTATTTCATTATAATTATTTTTTTTTTTTTTTGAAAATTTATGTTTGATTGTAATAATTTTTATTATAACGGAAAATTTTTTTCTTTTTTTATTTGTATTGGATTGTTTGTAGGTATGCAAGCAAGCACGTACGAGCGTGATAAGAAAAAATGATTGATTGATGACGAATGACGACGTGCTATCAAACGAAAAAAAAAAAAAAAGTTTAAACTAAAATAAATAGTGAAAATGATAATGATTGATTGATTGATTGACTGATTGAATGAAAAGCAATACTAACTTCAGCACTCACCGTCCTTTCCCCCAAATTTCTAACTCTGCAATGAAGAAAAGCTGTTCCCCCCAATTGTACGGTTATATTACTCATTGTGTTGTTATCAAAACTTGGTTCTGTTAATCTTTGAAATTCTTCAAAATCCGAATACCACAATTGACGCCATGGACCACCGAATTGTTGCGTTTGTGCTAAAATGAAACAAAAAAATGAATTGAAAAGTTTTATTACAAAATAAAAAATTTATTAATATATATATATATATAATGATTGTTTGTTTGTTTGTTTGTTTACTTTTTTCTTTTACAACAGATACACGTTACGCACGCATCCAAAAAAATTTATTTCATTTTATTTTATTAATTAAAATATTTAAATTTGAAAAAAGTAAAAAAAAAACTTTATACTTTAAAAATTAAATAAATTAAAACATCTTTACATATAATAATAATAATAATTAAAAAGTTGTATTGTATTATATATATATAACAACAAGTAAACTTTAAATTTTGTTTTTTATATAAAATTTTATTTTCAAAAAAAAAAAAAAATCCGTTTTTTTTTTTTTTTTTACCAATTCAAAATTCAGATAATATATCTTATAAGAAAAAGAATTTTCTCGGCATTTTTCTTCTTTTTCTTTTCCTTTTTTTTTTATTTAATTTTTATTAAAAAAAAAAAAATGAAAGAAAGAAAAGAGAGAGAGAGAGAGAAAGAGAGAGAGAGAGGGATAGAAAAAAAAAAGGTTTTTCAAATTTTTCTTTTCTTTTTTCTCTTTCTCTCTATTTTTTTCCCTCTCTCTTTTTTTTTACTTTTCATTTATTACCAAAGGTTTAGAGTTTTTGAAAAGAATGAAATGAAAAGCTTACACACACGCACGCACACACACGCATACAGAAAAAAAAAAGAAAAACAAAAAGAGAGAAAACTTTTTATACATCGAATAATAAAATAAAAAGGGAAAAAAATTTACTAAAATCAACCTTGTTGTTGTTTGTTGTTGATGATGATGGAAACTATAATTTGTATTAATCAAAAATCGAAACTTTATCATCAGAAACTTTATCCTGATTTTTTTGGTTTTCTAAACCCCCCCCCTTTTTTTTCGGTTGTTTCAACCTCGACGTGAAATACAATAAAATTGTGTATACATTTAAAAAAAATGTCAACTTTTTTTTTTTTTTTTTTT
>NW_002987023.1:101102-102238 GCF_000006295.1 Pediculus humanus corporis
AATAAAAGTGAGAAAATTTTTGGCTTACAGGGAAAAACAATTTCAAATTCTGTCATTTTCATCCTTTTTTTTTTTTTATATCAATTCGATTCGGAAAAGATTTCAATAAAGGAACAATTTCGAAAAAAATAATATTTAAAAAAAAAACTTTTCCGATTGTCTCCCCATCCTACCCTCAAAAAAAAAAAAATCATTTCAAAATACATTCGCATAATGTTTATTAATTAATTAAAATCATTATCATCATCTCGCGGCTCCCTGCGTTAAAATAAAAAATTTTTCTTTTTTTTTTTTTTTTTTTCATTCGATATAATAAATAAATCCCGACTGGAAAATTTTATTTTAAATTTCTCACTTCGTAAATATTCAAATTTTCTTTTTTTTTTTTTTTATTGCGTACAAAACTAATTTATTTTCTACTTTTTTTTTAAATTGGCTCAATTCCTTATCCCAGAAGCCATTTGAATTTTCAGATTTTCTACTGTTGAGCTCATTTTTTTTTTTTTTTTACGTATCAAGTCCGCCATCTTTTTTTTCTTTTTTTTAGTTAGAGGCTATATTACCAAATTTTTTTTACTTTACTTTTTTTTTTTTAATACACGTTCGTCCTTTTAATTTACATAAAATTTTATATGAAACCGAGTCACAACGGTTAGAAAAAAAACTTATTTTTTTTATCTCATGTTTAATTTAATTTTAAAAAATTTTCCATCTTTTTTTTTTTATTAATTGACTTAATTATAAAATCAAAAGTTTTGAACGAAAAAAAACTATTATTATTATTATTTCTTTATTTTAACGGTTTTTTATTTTTTCATTTAAACTATAATCTAAATAAATTAATTTAAATAAAATTTTATAACAATCGTTTTAAAATTTCCATAAATGTACCAAAAAAAAAAAAATCTAAAACGTTTTTCATTTGTTTACCAACAATGCTTTCCCCCCCCTCGTCTATTACGTCACACAATTTTCTAAAAACCCGATTGAAAATTTATTAGTTTATTTAAAAAACGCTTGGAGCGCTAATAACGATCAATGTCGCATACGGACATTTAAATGATAAAAACAAAAACAAACAAATTTTCCATCATTTTTTCCTTTTTTTTTCCGATAGATATTTATTTATAAAACAT
>NW_002987023.1:102258-105024 GCF_000006295.1 Pediculus humanus corporis
TTATTATTTATTATTATTATTATTATTATTATGAAAGCCAAAAAAAAAAAACACATAAAATATAACGAATGGTCAATCATCATATGCCTAATACATACACACATATTTTTTTTCCGATTTATTTTTTTTTTTAAAAAAATATTATCGATTATAAATAATAAAAAATTGCTTAGCCATTAACAAAAAAAAAAAACACTTAATAAATAAATCATTCACGGTTTTAATACATTACCCTCCCCCCTCCCCCTCCCCCCAAAAAAAATAAATAAAAACGAAGAAGAAGGAAAAAAAATTGTTTTTAAATATAAAATGTAGGAGGTATTGAATATACATATATAAATATAATAATCGATGGAAATTTTAAAGTAGGTGACGTATAAATGTTAAATCTCGTTCTTCTATTTATTCTATTGTATTATAAAATTGATAATAAACATAAATATCGTTTCGCATTTACGCACACACGCACGCACACGCACACACCGTACGGATCAGTTAATCGTTTTCACGCGAACGATCAATTACGTAATAAAATTTATATGAGAGTTGTTATACCTTTAAATTTTCAAAAATTTGTTGTTTAAAAATAAAATTTAACGAATAAAAATTAGTTTATGTCAATGCGTGTGCGTGCGTAAACAAAACACACACACACACTTAATACTAGGTGAGAGAGAAAGAGAGAAAGAGAGAGAGAGAGAGAGAGAGTGGAAATTTTTGATTTTCCCAAATAAATTCCGAGTAAAACAATATAACACACATGGAAAATTTTACACATAAATATTAGAATGATTTTCTTTTTTTTCCACCCCCTTCTCTCTCTCTTTCTCTCCACCTTCTCTCTCTTTGTTTTTTTTTTTTTAAATAAAAAATGCATTTTACGATTTTTTTTTCCTTTTTTTTTTTTACAAATTAAACCGACGGGTTTGGAAAGGGATGAAGAGGAGGGGGGGGGAAAAAAACTTTTTTAACGAGATTTTTTTTTTTTTTTTTTTTTTTTATTCCCACGCTAAAGAAATACAAAAAAAAAGGAGAATCAAACTAAGCTTGAAATCTTTTACGGTTGCATAATTTGCATAAAACGGACTATTCGAGGATTATCTTGGCTCTTCACGTATTTATTTGAATAAATTTAAAATTTTACTCATTTACAGCTTATTCAGCATATATACATATATATTTAAATGGGGAGACAACGCTTAAGATTTTCCATAACGAAACAAACAAACAACCGACAACAATAACATCAATAATAAAAATAATAACAAAACACAAACACAACGACAACAACAACAACAAAAAAAAAATTAATCAACAAAATCCATAAAAAGGTAAAAAAGATTCATTTCAAAAATTTATTTATTTATTTATTTATTTTATACTTTAGAAATAAATCTCATGAAAATGAAAATATGAATCCTGCGGTGGGAGAAAACCGAGAAAAGAAATAAATGTTCATTTTCCCCCCTTCCCTCCTCCTCTCCTCCCGAAAAAAGATTTTCTCAACCTTTTTTGAATTATTTATGTTAGTGTTTTTTAATTATGTCACTTTTTTTTTTTTGCAATTTTTAACAGTTTAAAATTTTTACTACTACTATTATTATTATTATTATTATTATTATTATTAAAAATCTCATTGAATTTAATATTTTACAATTTTAAATAATTATTTTATTTATACGAGTGAGAGAAAGAGAGAGAGGGAGAAAGAGAGAGAGGGAGAAAGAGAGAGAGAGAGAGAGAGCAAGAGAGAGAGCATAAGAGAAAAAAAAATTTAAATTAACGAAAAAAATAAATCAAAAAAAAATTTAATTGAATAAATAAGTGCGACGTGAGAGAGAGAGAGACAGGGAGGAGGAGAGAGAAAGAGAAATTATTATTATTATTATTTATTTATTTAAAAAGATGTCTTCTGTAAATTAAATTTAAAAAAAAAAAAATTTTTTTTTAAATTAAAAGACAAAAAGAAAAAAAAGAAAAAAAATGAAATTTTTCTTTTTTTTCAGTTGAGAAATAATAATAATAATAATAATAATAATAATAATAATAATAATAATAAAATTAATTTTTTTTTTGTATTTTTAAAAGCGTTTGCTGTTGCCGCTACTGCTGCTGTTGGAAAAAGATTTTTTTTTTCCGATTCGTTGAAATTCACTAAAAACTGTCGTGTGCTACGAAACAAACAAACAACAAACAAACAAGCAACATCTTGACAAAAAAAAATTTTCCGACGAAAAAAGTTTTTTTAAAAATTTTTTTAGCTTGTTCGACGACGCAAGAAAAAAAAAAAGTTTTTAAAAATTTTAAAATTTTTAAATGACGACGACGACGATGAGAATAACGATGATGGTGGTGGTGGTGTATATGTGTAATTATTATTATTATTATTATTATTATTAGTTTTAACGATTTTGTTTGTTTGTTCGTTCGTTCGTTTGTTTGTTTTTACCTTTTAATATAAAATTCGCGTCTGAGGTTTAAAAAGTTATTTATTTATTTATTTATTAACGTTTATTGAAAATTAAACAAAGAGGTATATAAGAAGAAAATTTCCTGTAAATATTGGGGGAAAGAGAAAGGTGGGGGAAGTTGGAGGAGGAGGGTAGTCTTTAAATGAATAATGATATTTCGGTGTGTTTGTAAAACAAAAACAGATGGGACAAAAAAGGGTTTTTCATATCTCATGGAAAAATTTTATATGTTTTAAGAAAAACACCGCCGGTGCCTCGACATTTTCTTTTTTTTTTCCTCCTCCATTTTAATTTG
>NW_002987022.1:0-1433 GCF_000006295.1 Pediculus humanus corporis
AAATTTTTTAACGTTTCGAGTATTTAAATCGAAAAAGAAAAATCCTTAGAAAATCATTAATTAATTAATTTGATTGATTTTTTTCTCAATGACGTCACACTATTATTATTATTATTATCACCGTTTAGAAAAAAAATTTCTTAAACGTTTGAAAACTATTTCTTATTTCGAATTATAAACGTTTTCGAAAGGAAAAAAAATGGGGGGAGAAAACGATAAAAAAATTTCGAATTTTTGACCCTTTTTTTTGGGGGGGAAGGGGGTGTATTTTTATCGTTGCCGCACTACAAGATGGTTTATTGTCAAAAGGAAGAGAGAGAGAGAGAGAGAGAGAGAGAGAGAGAGAGAGAAAGATTGTTTCATAATAAAATGTCGGCGAGGATCTTTTTCAAAAAAAAAAAAATAATCTTAACAAAAAAGAAAAGGTTCAATAAACAAGAGGTTTTTTTTTTTTTTTTTTTACTCGTGGGCATCAATGTCATCCATCGTCAAAGTTTAGTTTCAGGTATTTGTCAAGCCCAAATGATGTTTTTTTTTTTTTCAAAAGAGGGGCTATAATAATATAGAAAAAAAAAAAATTTTTTCTTTCCTTTCCAAAAAAAAAAAAAAAAAAAAAAAAAAACCTAATTTCTTTTTAAACGAAAACCTTTATATCGAAAATGACAAAAAAAAAAAAAAAAACTTTTTCGTTCCCCAACGAAATCATTCATTATTATTATTATTATTTTACCCGGGGAAATAATTAAAAAAAAAATTTTTATAAACCGGAAATACGTAAGCCCTCATGCTTTTTAATATTATTTACCATTTCCATAAGTTTCCATTTATTTACTAACGACTAATTGCAAAATTTAGTTTTTTACTTAATAAATTATTATTATTATTATTATTATTATTATTATTATTATTATTATTATTATTATTATTATTATTATTATTATTACCCCGTTTTTCATTTTTTCTTTAAATTAATAATAATAAATAAATAAATACGCCCATCGGATTAATTAATCTATTAATAAATAATTTTTTTAATTAAAAAAAATCAATTAATTAATTGAATACGAAAAAAAGTTTTTTTTTTCGAGGCGGCGGGGGGGAAATTAATTAAAATTTTTTTTTTTTTCGTATACACGTAATAAAATAATAATAATAATAAATTTTTTTGTTAGAAAGTGTCATATTTAATTACACGTCCGACAAAATCTCAAACGTATTAATCAAAAATTAAAAAAAAAAAAAAACCAATTCGAGTTGAATCGTACAAAAAAAAAAAAAAAATTTAACAAAAACGAAAAAAATGGGGCGTTGTTACATCTGACATTTAAGACGAGTCTTTCAGAAAAAAGAAAAGAAAAAAGAAAAAAAAAAGGATTTTTTTTAAAAAAAAAAAAGAAAATAAAACCTGAAAGCGCAGAAATAATCGTGAATGT
>NW_002987021.1:0-1878 GCF_000006295.1 Pediculus humanus corporis
TGTTTTCCATTTGAATAACTTTTTTTTTAGTATTCCAGGATTATTTCCATCGATTTTCCCTAATAATTATTTTTTTGTAAATAATAATAATATTTAAAATCTAAGAGAGGCGGGGGGGGGAAACCTCAGAGCGAACCCTTTTTTCGAGGAGGAATGGGGTGGTGGGGGAAGGTTAAAGTTTTAGCTATTAAAAACAAAAAAAAAGAAAATTTTTTTGTTTAAAATAGTTAAGCTTTTTTCTTTTTTCTAATTTTTTTTTGTTCGTGTCAACAGACAAAAATGTAAATAATAATTTCAATTATTATTATTATCATAAAATAACTTTCACACAATTTTTTTTTTTTCAAAATGTTCGTTATATTAATTTTGTTTTTGTTTCTCTATGTTTTCAGGTCGTTGTTTCAGAAGAAAATGAACCGGAAGTAATTGATATAATATTTAAAAAAAAAAAAATAAAGGAAAACGAATATGAAATCATATGTGATGAGGGAAAACGGTTCATCCTAAATAATTTACTACTACAAGAAAAAAATAATAATAATAATAATTTATTATTATCAATCCTCATGTCTGTATTTTTGAGTTTAATTTTAACAACGATATTTGGTAAAATATTATTGCCACATCGTGTGGAGCTCATGAATTTTGGAGCAGAAGCAAGCGAATCACCGGAAAGAGAATGTTGCGATCCAATTTATCCACTTTTAACACCAACGGCTACGACAATATTAAATCCAACATCTTTAGCAACAACATCCCCTGGATTTCCCGGTGAGTTTTCTTTTTTTTAAACAAAAATATATTTGCGTAATGGAATAATAATCCGATTATTTATTTATTTATTTATTTATCTCGTGCCACGTTTGTTTCA
This sequence comes from Pediculus humanus corporis, assembly GCF_000006295.1. NCBI lineage: Eukaryota > Metazoa > Arthropoda > Insecta > Psocodea > Pediculidae > Pediculus > Pediculus humanus. The sequence continues at coordinate 872 of NW_002987021.1, forward strand.
TTTGAAAATTTCCCTTCTTTTTTTTGTTTGAAGTTTATTATTATTATTTGTTTTCTCAAAGGGAAAACCGTTCGAACGGTTTTGTTATCTTTTAATTTATTAAAATTTTTTTAGCGTATGGATCGTATTATTTAATTTTTAATAATTAATTACACGATTTTTTATTTATTTTCTCTTTGACGACGACAAACATTTTTTTTTTTTTTTTATATAATCCGCACACGCACAAAATCATAAAAACCTTTTTAATAAAATGTTAAAATGGTTTTTATATTGCGTGAAATTGAAAAAGATTTTTCAACAGACAAAATTAAACTTAAAAATCAAAACGTGGAACGAGAAAAACGAACGAGAGAAAGAAAAAAAATTTAAAATGGTTTCCATTTTGTATTTTTTTTTTTTTTTAATGTCGTGTCGCACGAATTTTATAAATAAAAAAAAAAAAAAAACAAAATGGTTTCGCATTTTACAAATAAATGATAATGATAATGATGATGATGATGATTGGGATGTCAATGATTATGAATGACGGCGATTATGAAAAAAATTTTTCTTTTTAATATTGAATTTTATAACCGTTACACGTTAAGATGGAAAATTGAAAAAAAAAAAAAAAAAAATTTTTAACCTTTTGACACGCGTAAATGAAATTCCATTTTTCTTTTTCTTTTCCTTCTATTTCTTTTCTCACTCATGACGTTTTTTTTTGTAAAGAAAATAGAAATACGGAAAAGGAAATAATAATACAAAACACGAATTTCAAACTTTATAGAAATGAAAGAAATTTTTTTTTTTTGGTTGTTATCTACGACATTCTTCTTATTGTGCCTTTTTTTTTGTTAGCACATTTGGCACAAAAAAAAAAAACTTGACCTTTTTTTCATTTTCCAGACCGTTTCAAGTTTATCATTTCCTTTTTTTTTTTTTAAAAAAATTAAAAACTTTTTTGAAAAATGAGAAAATTATTATCCCAAGTACATATTTTTTTTTGTTCAAAATTTTTTTTT
>NW_002987021.1:2400-8276 GCF_000006295.1 Pediculus humanus corporis
ATCGGAAAATAATTTTTTTTTTTTTTTCAATTTAAAAAAATAAATAAAATTATTATTATTATTATTATTATTATTATTATTAATTATTATTAATTTACAATCGATTTCCGGATCGAAACAAAAACGAAACAAAAAAAAAAATTTTTTTTCTTTTTTTCCTTTTTAATTTTCCCCAGTGCAAATAAAAAATCACATACGTCACCGTTATTATTATTATTATTATTATTATTATTATTATTATTATTATTATTATTATTATTATTATTTCTTTAAATCGTATAAATTTACACGCGAAAAATATAAAAAAAAATAAAAAAACAAAAAAAAATACTTGAAATGCGTACAAATTTTTTTTTTTAATGATTTTTATCAATTGTATTATTATTATTATTTACATTTTTTTTCATAACTTTCATAAATCACGAATAAAAAATATTTATGAATAAAAGAATTGCGTACGTATAAATATATATTTATGTATATGAAGGAAGGAGGGGGAAGGGAGAAATGAAACCTTTTTTACGTGTGGAAAGAGAAATAAAAGGAATTACAAAAATTTGAAATGAACGAGAGAGAGAGAAAGAGAGAGAGTTAGAAATAGGATAAGCAAACAAAAGAGGGTGAAAGGGAGAGAGAGAGAAAGATAGAAAATTTTTAAACCCCACAAATGCCGTCAACGAAATAAAAAATAAAATAAAAATAATTCCGATATTATTATTATCATTATCAATTTTAATTTATTAATTTTTACGTATAAATATATACATATATGTATTATCACGATATTAACGTTATCAATAAATAATAAATTATGATAAGGGTGGTGGGGAGAAGGAATTAATTACGTTTACTCAAATTTACACAAATACAAATGAATGCGGTTGAAAATTTTCTATAAAAAAAAAAAAATTCATAAATTTAATTAATTAATTAATTAATACGTAATATTATTAATTATTAAATTTACGATTATATTTTTAATTACAATTTTGATTTCCCCCCACCCTAACCCCTAACTCCCCATAATCTCACTCACCTCTCCACCACGAAAAAAAAAAAAAAAAAAACGAAAACGTCAAAATCCATTTAAAAATTTGAAAATTGATGGGTGGTGGTGGTGGGGAATATGAAGAGATGAAGTTAAAAATGAGAGGAGGTACGGTAAGGGTGAGGAGTGAGTTAAAATGGGCGGGGTGTCAAAACGGGAGTGGGCGGAGACAGAGAGTGTGAGTTAGTGAGTGAGAGGAGGGGAAAAATGGTCGAGTAAAAAAAAAAAAAAATTATTATTAATTGAAATTTAATGTTTCGCGTTTGTATTTTATTAATACAAATATTGAAACGAGATATCCACACGTCAAACGTTACGTCATTTATTTAAACAATAATAAATAAATAAATATTTTTTCATTTTTTTTTTAAACAAACGATAATAAAATAAATGTAGTAGAGAGGGGGAATGGATGAAATAGAAAAAAAAAGAAAAAGGACGTTAATGAAATCGTATCTTAACGCAGAACGAAGTCGTAAATAATAATAATAATAATAATAATACTTAAAATTATATTAATTAATAAATAAATCGTAAAAATAATATTATTATTATAATTCATTGTTTTTAATCATTTTTAACAATTTATTCATTATTTAATCATAATAATCATGATGATGATGATGATGATGAATCGGAATTAGAATTAATTAATTAATTAATTAATAACTTTTTAAATAAAAAAAAAAAGGAAAAATTTAACTAACAATTTAATTTCGTTTGTAAATATTCATTTAAATAAAATTAAATCATGCAATTTTGTGATTAGTTTAATAATAATAATAATAATAATAATAATAATAATAATAATAATAATAATAATAATAATAATAATAATGGAAACCCCGGATTCTATGAAAAACTTCTTAATTCATTTGAAAAATAAAATAAAATTTGGGGAGGGGAGGGGCGAGAGAGAGGGGGGAGTAAAAAAACTTGTAATAAACATAAAAATTATTTTAAAAAAAAAAAATGTGATTATTACCAAAAAAAAAAGGAAAAAAGGAAAAAAAAAGAAAAAATAAACGTTAATAAATACGTCAATAAAGGAAAAAGGTTTTTATTTAAAAATAAAAAAATAAAAAAAATTTCCAAGCGAAGAATAAATTAAAAGGGAAAAAAAATTTTTTTTTTCGATTCTGATAAAAAAAAATATGGCGGTCATAAAAATTTATCGTTATATGCCAAAAATAAATTTATTTAATTTTTTTTTTTTTTTTAATCGTCAAAACTCAAAAAAAGTTTATTATGCGAATGCTTTTTTTTTTTTTTTTTGATTTATTCATTTGAATATTTTTTTTTTTTTTTTTTTAACTTTTGTTTTTATTTTTTTCTAAAACCACGGCGACAACATTTTTTTTTTTTACCGCAATGATTTGCATATAAAAAAAATTAAAATTGATTAAAATTAAAGTTTCGTGCATGAAAATGTGGAAATAGTTTTACTACTATTACCGCCACCGCCGCCACCACCACCACCACCACCGCCAACGCCACCACCCACGTTTTATTTAAATCTCTTATCCGTAAAACTTTTTTTTTTCTTTTTTTTTCATTTCTTTGAAAACTTTAAAATTTAATTACGTTAAAAGTTTTTACTTTTGTAAATACTTTTCTCTCTCTCTCTCTCTCTTTTCATAACTTATTTGCTTACACGTCATGTACATATACATATGTATTTCATATTTGAATAAATGTTAACTAACGTTTTTCATAAAATTTTTAGTATTAAAAAAAAATTTTTTTCTCGTCGTCCTTTCAAATATATATATACATATCTATTTCGATAATTAATTTTTCCTTTCTGTATATTTTCATCATCATCATCATCATTATTATTATCATCATCATTATTATGATTATTATCATTAACAATTACTTTTTCAAAATCTTGCTTTACACGTTATTTATTCATTTGACGTTTTTTGTTTTTTTTTTTTCTCGAAAATTTTTTAACGTCATCTTTTTGTGTCACGTGACAACGTAATATCATATTAAATTTTTTATTAACTTCCAGAATTTTCGATTGTTTTTTTTTTTTGGGGGGGAGGAAGGATAAATTCTACGATATATTTTTTTTTTTTTCAAATGTTTGACCCCCGTGACCGGGGAACCGAACTCGATTTTTTATTTGTCACATAAAAAATGTTTTTTTTCTGCACATTAAATAATTTTCTCATCTGACACGGTTACTTTTTAATCATTATTATTATTCCCATTAATAACATCATCATCATCATCATCATCATCATCATCATTATCATTATTATTATTATTATTTTAAAAGGAAATATACTTTTCCAAAATTTTTATTTAAAAAAAAAACATTTGTGAAAATGAAAATATTAAATCTACTTTTTTTTATATTTACTTTTTTTAAATAAAAAAAAAAATTTTATTTATTTTAATAATGATGATGATGATGATGATGATAATGATAATGATAATAAGTAAACCGAACCGTTAAAACCTTTTTTGATATTCTTTTCATTTATTTAACATTAAAACAATTTATTTAATAATGTTTTAGAATGATTATTACATCGTTATTATCAATATTATGAAAAAATTTAAACGTGGCTGTAGAACATTTGTTTAAAAAAAAAAAAAAGTCATCCGAAAGAAAAAATTTTACCAACGTTTTTAATTACGTACAAAAGTATTAAATAAACAAATTTAAAAAAAAAACGATTTCGATAACGTTATCAGGTGACATAAAAACAATCAAAAACCAGGGCTGCCGCCATAATTAAAAAAAAAATAAAACAAAAAAAAAAAAAAAGTAAAATTTATAATCCTTGTCATGTTTGTTCGTTTGTTTGTTTGTTCTTTTTTTTTTACAACCGAGAAAAAAAGAAAAAAAAAACTTTTTATTCTGTTGTGGAAAACCATAGAAAGAAATTAAACATTTATCTTATTCAAGATTAAACATTATCATTATCATTATTATTATTTTTAAATTTGGCTTTTCATTTAAATAAAAAACTGTTTTTTTTTTCCGTGTCTCTTTACGATTTATTTATTTATTATTTCCTTGTTTAAAAAACAAAATGTCGACGTGAAAATTTTCTTTAAAAAAAAAAAAAAAAAAACAAAAAAAAATTTAAATGAATCAAATTAAAATTATTTTATTAAATAAATCCGAAAGTCACGCCCATTTTAAAAAATCACCGACGCCATTATTTTGTGATAATGGCCGCCATCGTCATCGACACCATTATCATCGCCGCCATTATCATCGCTGCCATTATAACCAACGCCATTGTCCCCGACGTCATAGTCATCGCCGCCATTGCCATCGACGCCATTATTACGGTCGCATTTATCACCGACGCCATTACTACCGCTGCGATTGTCATCAACCAATTATTACCGCTGCCTTTGTCACCGACGTCATAGTCATCGCCGCCATTGTCTTCCTCGATCTACGTAACTTTTACCTTTTTATTTAAAATGGCGGCGGACGGACGTACGAAAGAAAAAATAAAATACTTTTAAAAATTTAAATAAATCGAAACGAAATAATAATAAATAAATAATAATAAGTAAATAGTAATAAATAATAATAAATAAATAATAATAAATAAATAATAATAAATAAATAGTAACAAATAAATAATAATAATAATATTTTTTGTTTTTGTTTTCAGGGCCAAATGTTAAAAACACGGTAGCCATATTGAATTGTCTTTTAGCAAAACAATTATGCCAAGATGATTCTTCTTGTTCAGCCATACAACATATTATACCAAAAGTTTGCGGAATCGAACAAGGTAAAAAAACAATTAAATATTTATTCATTTTTTTTTTTTAATAAACGTGTAATTTGTCATCTTTATTTTCTCCATTTTTTTTTTTTTAAACAAATTATACGTTCGATTTAAACGTTTTCATTTCGAACGGCTTATTTTATTTTTAAAAAAATATGTAATTTACTTAAAATAACCTTTTGAAAAAAAAAAAAAAATCATTAATTTTTTTTTAAAAAAAAGTTACTTTTATGAATTATTTCCACGTTTCGATTTTTATTTTTATTTTTTATAAACTTTCTACTCCCACGTTAAAAAACAGAAAAACAAAGAAATAATTAAACGTTTTCTATTTTCGTATCGTTTATATCGTAACAAAGTTTTTTTTTTTTTTTTTATAAATACATTTTTAAACAATTTTTATTTTTATTTTATGACGTAATTGTAATATTAATGACGTCATGATACGAATAAAAAAAAAAATTATATATTTTTAAACTGGAGGAAAAAAAAAAAATTAAAATGAATTTTCGTTTTCTCCAGTCGGTGCGTACGATAAAATCCAACAATCAGTCACCGATTAATAATAATAATAATAATAAAAGTAAATAAGTGAAATTCGAAAATATCCCTTGAATTTCTCCATTTTTCCCCAGGAAAACCGAGAAAATGATTGAATTGATTAATTTGGTTATGTAATTAATTAACAGACGGTGTAAAATAAGAAGTCATTAATATGATTCAAAGTCACGCTTCGCCGAAAATTAATTATTTATTTATTTTTTTTTTTATAACCGCGAATTTTCGGTTGATTATTTAAACGATTAATTAATAATATTAATTAAAACGAAAAATAAGTCACCGTAAACTTTTTAATAATGAAAATAATAATAATAAATAAATATGGGGAGATACGTTTGTTGCGAAAAAAATAATCCTACACTTTTTATTTTATTTTAAGGTTTCTCTAATTTAAAATGAAAAGGGATGTTGGGGAGAGGAGGGGGATGATAGGCAAAAGGGAAAAGAGAGACGATAGGGGGAGAGGGTGGGAGAAGGTTGAAAACGAGGAGAATTTT
>NW_002987021.1:8308-20842 GCF_000006295.1 Pediculus humanus corporis
AAAATTTTCCTTCCTTTTCTTTTTTTTAAATGGAATAAAAAAAATTTTTTAATACTTTTTTTTCTATTAATTATAAACATCGTAAAATTATAATTTGTTTGTCTTCTGCCACGTTTTTTTTTTACTTCTTTATTATTAATTTATAAAAATATAAAATTTTCATTGATTTTTTTTTTCACCGTCGTCATCGTAATAAAAAAAAAACGAAACTTTTTACGAGTTAACAAATTAATTTAAGTAATAATAATAATGATAATAATAATAATAACTCGTTTGTGAATTTAAAATCATTTAAACGACATAATAAAAAGTTTTTCACTCTCTCTCTTTCCCTCTCTTTCCCGGATATTAAAAAAAAAAATTATTTAAACCCGATTACAAATAATAACGAACCAGCGCGTTCAAAATAAAAACAAAAAATTAAGATTAACGTTTTTTTTTTTTTTACTCTTTTCTCGATAATTTTATTATCATTATCACTATTATTATTATTATTATTATTATGCAAATTTCAAAAAATAAATATGTAAAGATTGTTTGTTATGACGACATCGCGAAAACATCGCGATTCGTTAAATTTTAATAATAATAAAATTATTTTTCTTATTATAAAAGTCATTACAAATAACGGAAAATATGAAGTATTATTATCATTATTATTATTATTATTATTTTATCCCTTTTTCTATAGAATATAATAAATAAATAAATAAATAAATGATTTATTCGATTGTTATATGTATTAATAATTCTTGTTAATTTTTTATTTTCTACAAAACAAATCATAGGAAGGAAAAAAAAGGTGGTGGTGCTCCACGTTAACAACGATTACGTTTTCTTATCAATAAATAATAATGATAATAATAATAATAATGATGATAGGAATAGAGATTTCCAATTATCTGATAACATTGTATCGATAATTTATCTATAAAAAAAAAACAAATAATTCGTGTGTGTGGTCGAGTTTATGTTTTTATTAACAAAGATTTGAAAAAATAAGTTTTTATTTAATTTTCCACAATCATTATTATAAAAAAATTTTGTTTGTTTTGTTTGTTTGTTTGTTTTTTTCAAACATAATCGGAGCCGAATTATTATTTATTTTTATTAATTATTATTATTAAATACAAAAAAAATTTTTGTTTGTTGTTTTTCAGTTGCATGTTCAACGACTACGGTTATTAAATGTCAAGCAGCTCTTAGAACACTTCAGGGATTTCAATTTTTTCGTCCAACCTGTTTGTGCCGTGAACCTAGTTTAGATCCAGAATGTAATCAATTTAGAGATTCACTTTTTGATCATCCCTGCATTTATGTTTTAAAAAAAGGTAAAAAAAAAAAATTTATATTCAGTCACGTTTAATTTCCTTTTCCCTTCTCTCTCTCACTCTCTCATTCTCACTGTTTTTTTTTTGTTTTTTTTTGTTCTTTTCAACCTCATTTTCCCTTTTCCTGTTTCTCGCTTTTCTTCTTCCTATTTTTTAAAAAAACCAAAAAGTTCTGCATGACTGCTAAAATACCTTAAAAAAAAAAAAAAACTTAAATTTATCTACTGTCAGGTAAAAAAAAAAAAAAAAAGGTTAAAAAAATATAAAAAAAGAAAATTTGTTGGATGTAAATTTTTTTTTTTTTAAGATTTTGCATACAAAAAAATAAAAAATAAAAATTACTTTTTTTTTTTTCGTTTGTTTGTTTGTTTGTTTTAAACGCCATAAAATAAAACAAATAGACTCGAAATGAAAATAAAGGAAAGGAAAATATAAAAAAATAAAAATAAAAATTTCCCCCATCATGGCTCCCGTGTCATTCTTCTCTCTCTCTCTCTATCTTTTTTCTTTCATCTTTTTTTTCGTTTTTTGTTTTCTATTTCCCTAGTTTACTACGACCTCCTTTCTCTTCTATTTTTAAATTATTCCATTTATATTTGATAGAGGAATATTTAAAACATCAGGTTTCCATTAGTGCTTTTTTTTTTATTTATTAATAATTTATGTTCGTATAACAATATTTCTTTCTTTCTCTCTCTCTCTCTCTCTTTCTCTCTTTTTTATGTGAATAAATCTAACAGCAACAACAACAACAACAACAACAGCAAACAAACAAACAAAAACTTATTTTTATATATAAAAAAAAATTTGTAGTTGTTATTCATAAAGTTGAATTAATTCATTCATTCATTCCTTTTTCTTTATTCCATATATAAATGAATAAAGTCAGTTTTTTTAATTTTTTTAAAAACAATTATTATTATTATTATTTATTTATTAAAATAAATTAATTTAAATTATATCAGAGTGTTAAAAAGATATTTTTTTTATTACATATAATAAATTATCATTATCTTTCGTACGTTACTCTTTAAAAAAAAAAAAAAGGTCCTAAAAAAAAACCACACAAAAGAAAAAAAACTTGATTCAAAACGTAATAATAATAATAATAATCAAATGGTAAAAAAAAATAAAAAACAAAGAATAGGTTTTATTCCTTTGCTAACGTTGTTGTTGTTGTTGTTGTTTTGAATAAAATAAGAACGTAAACATTTATTATTATTATTATTATTATTATTTGTAATAGGAGAACAATGATTTTAAAAAAAAATAAAAAAAAGGAAATAAAAGGAAAAAAAAAATTTAACGAGAACGCGTAGACTGTAGAGAGAGAAGAGAGAGAGAGAGAGAGAGAGAGATAGGGAATTTTTTTTTTTAATATTATACGTTTCTTTCTATTTTTTTTGTTTGTTGTTTGTTGTTGTTGTTTGTTTTTTTTATTTCGAGTGTCCATTAATTATGAAAGGATATTATAAAGTAAAGTAAAAAAGAGTGAAAAAAGTAAAAAAATTAAAAGTGAAAATTGAGCTTTTGCCAAAGGAAAAAAAAAAATTCCTTTTTTTTTTATATTATTGCGAATATCGTTTGAAGAGGGAGATGGGGAGGCGTAGAGGGAGGATGTGTGGGTGGGAGAGGGTGTTGTAAATCGAAACTTAAATAAATTTTTAATTATTTTCAATGAGTAAAACGGACTCAAACTTTTTTTTAAAGGGTTAAAAATATAAACAAAACGAAATCCGATCGATCAAAAACAACAACAACAAACCCCTCTACTCGCCCCCCCAAAAAATAAAAAAATTAATTCGTTTTGTACGTTTTTTAATTAATTAAGAAACAAATAAGTAAAATTAATAACGTTTATAAAAAACCCGTCGACAAACGAAATGAAAATTCTTTTACAAAAACAATAACGATGATGATAATAATAATACTTTTATTTATTTTATTTCCGTAGTAAAAAAAAAAAACGGAAACGAAAGGAAACAAAATTTTTTACGTTTCCGTTAACAAACAAAAAACAAGTAAATCAGTATTGAATCAATCTAATATTTAAAAAAGGTAAAAAAAAAAAATTTTCGAAAAAATTCTATAAATAGAAAATCAATAAGTAAACACACGACGTCAATAATAAAAAAAATAAGTCATGCAAATTCACATCAATAAATTAACACAGGGAAAATATATATATATAATTAAATAAAATTTTTCTTTATTTTTTTTTTTGGGAGGGGGCGGGGGTATTTTAACCGAAACTAAATAATAATAATAATAATTGTATTATTTACGGGTAAAGATTTTCTTTTTTTTTTGTTTTTATTACAGATAATGATCCATATCCGGTACAAGCATTACCGACTTGTAACCACGCACTCTCAGTTTGTCAATTGGAACATAAATGCATTAAACTATTCGAAGATTTTAAATTGCATTGTAAAGTTCGTGATGGTGTTTGTAAAATGGAAAGCAGGTACGTACCTTCACCCCCATTCGCACCCACACCCCCGCGTATTACGTCACCGCTTATATCTGCATCCGAAAAAAAAAAATTTAATTTATTATTCGTTATATCTCGACTTTTTGTAAAATTCCCATATTTTTTTTTTTTTTTTTTTTTCAAAGATTCAAATTACCATTATTCAAATTTTATTCGCGACAATATAAATAATAATGATAATAATAAAAACGAAAGGAAACCTTTCAAAATTTAAAATTTCAATTGTTATTTAAAATAAATAAATTTAACCGACGAATTTTTTTATTTTTTCTAGAAATATGTGCATGGAAGCGTGGAAAACACTTCGAAGCACTCCAATGTTGGGTTGCATATGTCCAAATAATCCGATGAAAAAAAGATGCGATAGAATATTTAACATAATACATAACAATCCGTGCATCGGTAAGTGTCATTATTATTATTATTATTATTATTATTACCAATCTCAATAACTTATTAAAATTAAATTTAAATAAAATAAATCGCGTACATTTACAACCACACACACACACACACACAAGAAGCTTTTTTTTTAAAAAAAAAAAATTGATCAATAAATAATTCATTCAATCAATCGATCGATCGATCGATCGATAACTTTTTAATTATTATTATTTTAAAAAAGGAAAAACAAACATAACACAAACATAAAAACCAAAAACAAAAAAAATGTTTTTTTATTTTTTTATCAAAGCAGAAGATGAGAAATATATAAGAAAAAACATGGGTGATGGTGGTCAACCTATTCGAGTAAGTTAACGACGAATTTTCAAAAAAAAAAAAAAACTAATAATAATAATAATAATAATAATAATAATAATACATTTATTTATTTATTTATTTTTATTAAATTTTGTGTCGTTTTTTTTAATAATTTAAATTGGGCTTTGCCTTTTTACTTTTTTTTTGTTAATAAATTTTCACTTACATAAGAAAAAAAAAAAAATTTTTATTTATTATTTTTTTTACTGTGTAAAAATGCCTCTTTCGTGTAATAACAAACAATTGTTAGTTAGATAACAACCCTACAAACAAACAAACAAAAACAATTATTTAAAAATTTAAATGGAAAAATGCATAAAACAAACCCAAATAAGAACGTGTAAGTCATTTTCTATGACTAACGCTAATATCTTCTTATATAAAACTTTTGGAAAAATAAAATATTTACGTTGGAAAATTTTAAACAACAACAACGAATTTGCGGTTTTTGCAAAATTTAAAACGTTTAAATTCAAAAACATAAAAACATAAAATCAACTTGTTTTCACAAATTATGTTTTATCATAAAATAAATAATAAATAAAAAGATTAAAAAAAAAATAACAAGGAAAATTTTATTTTATTTTATTTTAACAAACAAAAATCCGTTAGGGAGGGGGAAAGGTGTTATGTATACATAAATAAATAAATAAAATAAATAAGTTTTGATAAAAAATAGAAAAGTAAAAGGTTTAAGTTATAAAAAGGTTTTTTATTATTATTATTATTTAATTATTCAACGGTCGAAAGGTTATATAACTAAGGCTCATTAACTTAAAACCCCCTCTCTCCCAATTCCTCCTCCTCCTCCTCGTTAAATTTATATAATAACGTTATCATTATTATTATTGTATCATTTTCACTTATTTATTTATAATAAAACTTATTTCGAATAATATTTACTAAAAAAAAAAAAATTCATAAAACTTAATTACGTGTTTGTTTGTGTTTGTGTTTGTACGGTTGTTGATATCATCGAGGCATTTTTACATTTTTTTTCTTTTTTTTTTTTTTTAATTATATTAATAGTGGTAATAATATTATGTTTTAAATCAAGTTAGTATACGGTCTCGAAATAATAATAATAATAATAATAATAATAGTGATAATGATAATGAAAAATAATTAGTAGTTTATTACTTTTTGTTATTAAAAAATAAGAAAGAAAGGAAAAAAAAAAAATTAAAATTTATATATGTAAATTACTATTCTTCGAATAAATGGAAATTTCTTTTGCGTGCACCACCACCACCACGAGGTTGGCCACCATTGAATAATTTCTTACCAATTAAAATATATATAAAGAAAAAGTTTTCATATTAATAATAATAATAATAATAATAATAATAATATAAAAGGGCGGAAGTTAAAAAAAATTTTTTTTTCGTTGAAATTCAATTTTTTTTTATACGAAAAAAATATCGGATTGATCGAGAAAAATCTGCGTGATTATTATGTTATATATATATTTCATGTTGGTAATAACTTTCGTGATAACTATTAATAATAATAATAATAATAATAGTAATAATAATGTAAAAAAAAATGTTATTACGGTGAGAGAAGAATAAGTATACGTATATACGTATTATTATTATTTTTTTTTTATTCTCCGGTAATAATAAATTATGTTAATTTTTATTATTATTATTATTATTATCGTTAAATTGAAAGAAAGGAAAAAAAAATTACTCTCTCTCTCTCTCTCTCTCTCACTCACTCACTCTCTTTTTCTCTCTCGCAAGAAAAGCATAAATTTTTTTTTAAAACGTAATTTAGTCGGAAAAACCGAAAAAATACTTACAATAATAATTACATGGGAGATTTTAATTATTATTATCGACCGAACATATATATATAAAAAATTAAAAACAAAATAATAATAATAATAATGATAATGATAATAATTTACCACCGTTCGATTTAATCACACGTTCGTTCGTTTTTTTCACTCGTAAGTTAAACGTAAAAAAATAAAATATAAAAAAAAAAAATAACTCACTGGAATTTTAGGGTTTGTACTTTTACCATTAATTAACATTTTGTGCGTGTGTGTGCGTGTGCGTGCGTGCATTTATACGTATAAGAATGAACGTCGAAGTGATTAAATAATCTGGAAAAGTATAATAAAAATCCCGGAAAATAAAAAATTTGAATTTTTTTCTTTTCTTTCCAAAATGCGATATATTACAAAAAGGAAAAATTTTTTTTTTTTTGTTACCCCATAAAATAAATCATTATAATCGTTCATAAGTGTATTGTAAATTTTAAGGGTAGAAAATTATTCTAATACAATATTCAATATATATTTTTTTTAATAAATTCTTGTTTAACCCCCCCCCCTTCCCTCCTGCCCCCCAAAAAAAAGCATCAACATATCAGATTTAACGTGTTTGAAAAATTTGCAATTCAAATAAAAAAAAATTTTCTTTTTTTTTTTTTTTCATCTCTTTTAAACTCTACTCGTCTCTTTACATATGTAATACATAAGTTATTAAATTTAAATACATATACATAAATTTTTAAATAAAATAAAAAAAAAAACGTTGTTAAAACAACTAATAATAATAATTATAATGATGTGTAAATATCGCATTAATTACTTTATTTTATTATTTAAAAACTTTTCCGTTTTTTTTTTTAAATTACATATTGACTTATTAATAATAATAATAAAAAAATAAATAAATTTTGCAATTTTCTTAGGGGTGTGTTTTCTTTTCTTATGACCTTGAAAAAAAATACATTTACAGATACAAATATGTACGTTTAAGGGTGTCAAGGTTTTTTACTTAATAAAATTAAAAGATTTATTTTTTAACGTCGTAAAAAAAAACAAAAGAAAAAAATTCTCTACAATAATTTTGACAGAGTAATAAAACTTAATATTTTCCACGTGCACGCACGTGCACACGCACAAACACACACACACATACATTTAATCATGGCATTGCATGAAAATTATTTCGTTTAGTTTTTTTGTATTAAAATTATTTTTTCTAAATTGAGCTTAGAATTTACTTTTGAGCTTTGCAGTAGAGTAGTACTAGTAGTAGTAATTTTTAAAGCAATATTTATTGTTGTTGTTTTGGTTGTTTTGGTTGTTGTTGTTGTTGTTATTGATTTTATTCTTATTTATATTTTGTAACCTTTTTCTTACTTAAAGTTTAAAAAGGATTTTTTTTAAAAAACGAATGTTAAACTGATTGAAATTTTAAATCATTTAAATTAATGTCGTGTTACGTATTCGTTGCGAAATTATACAACACTGTAATGATGATAATAATAATATTTATTACCATCATCATCGACTAATAATAATATTAATAAATTAACAACGTTAAAATTTTCAAATAAAATCAATTTTCGATAATATTTAACCTTTTAACAGTTACTACTGTGTAATGAATTTGAAGATGTTATCATAACAAACAATATTAATTACATCATTTGTTTTGTTTTTGTTGTTGTTGTTTGTACAACAAACCTCATGTTTATGTTATATGGAAGGAAAACTCCCAAAATATTTTTATCGTAAATATTTATATTTAAAAAAAAATGATTCCTTTTTAAACTTAAAAGGTCATTTTACTTCCAAAATCTACTTTCAAACCTCATTCAATTGAAAAAAAGAAAAGTAATTATTTTTTTTTTTTGTTGTGAACCTGAAGCCATTTTCCTTCTTTCTCTCTCTCTCTCTCTCCCTCTCTCTCTCTCTCTCTTTATAAATGTATTTTAAAATGGTGGATTATCATTTAAATAACACCAAATGCATTTGTGATGTTTTTTTTTTTTTTTTTTTTTAACGGCCATATAAAAAAAGACAATTTGTTTTAATTATTAATTTAATATACTTTTGAATGACCTGAAAAAGAAAAAAATAGAAAAGAATAGAAAAAAAAAACCGAAAGCTAAAAAAAAAAAAAAAAAAACTGGTTCTGACGTAATTCATGAAATATTCAAAACGGGAAAGGAGAAGCGGGGGGAGGGGATGGAAATAACCAATCATAAAATTTATAAAAAGTTTTTCCAATGTATAATTTAAATTTTTGAATTGGAATTTTTTGGCAGCATTGAAAAGAATTTTTTTTTTATACTGTTGGCACTAATATTACTTTACCTTTTTTTTTTTTTCCTCTTGTTTGGAAATTGATCTTCACGAACTTTTGTTGAATTTTTTTTTTTGTTCATGAATTCAAAACCTTTTGCGTAACAAAATTTTCTTTTTTTTTTTTTTTTGTTGTAAAATTGACCTTTAGGCAACCTATAAGAGAAAAGTTCAAAAAATTTTTTCATATAAACTTTTTTTTTTTAAAAAAAAAAAGAATTTTCATTATTCTTAAATTTGTGGAAAGAGTACATTTAATAAAATACACCCACATACACACGCGGCCGCGCACACGCACACGACCACCTCTTCAAAAGTTTTTTTTTTTTTTTTGGAGAATTATTAACGGGATATATGATATATATTTATATATTTGAAACGTTAATAGTCGGCTTATAATTTATAATATTATTTTTTTTTTAAAACCGTCATTTCATCAAAATACTACTTTTAACCTAACCTTTCTAACCTCTTTCCTCTAAGGCTTTTGTGTTCTGAAAATTACAACCTTTTGTATAGATAATAATAAGCCTGCGTTAAATAAAATCTAATGAATCTGTTTCAGGGTCGCAGGCAAAGGCACTTAACTCGCACTGGCACAACTTACACTTCTATTAAGCCCAGGTCCCAAGCACACTGCCTAAATACTCTAGCACTAGGCACGCACTCACTACCACAGCACCACCAAATTAAGATTTCAACTCAATTAAAACGTGGCAAGTCTTTCTTCTTGCTCTATTCAAACACATAAACTCTAAGATTTTTACAACCCTTAATTAACAATTGAGTGGCCAAACTTAGAGAATTATTATTATTAATAATATAACAACCTTGTAATGAAGTTTTGGCTGCCACTTGTTAATTTATAAACTTATATTCAAAAAAAAAAAAAAACCGGAAACGAAATTGTGTAAACAAATAATTTTATTTCACTAATCACTGCACACACCGGATATATATATATCAAATCAATAATTTTATTTTCGGTGTTTAAAAAAAAAAATATGTCTAGGTTCGGATGAAGAAATGGAAAAAAGAGGATTTTCGGAAAATCATCCGGCAATGTCTAGAAAACCTCTCGGTTTGACATCTACCTGTCATTTCGTGTTGAATGGTTGCCAAAAGGACAAAGACTGCCGTTCAGCTTTGATGCCGGTTTTAAGACATTGCGATAAAGTTAATTGTCATCAGGTATCGTGCAGGGAAGCTCTTCATAATCTTTATGAAAATATTAGTATCGAATGGCGATTGGAAATTGCTTATTGCCTATGCAGGTAAATTTTTTTTTTTTATAAATGAAAATCACGTTTCTTTTCGTTGTTATGAAAGAAAAACAAATTTATTTTGTAGTATAATTGAAAAAGTTTCTTTTCTTTTATAAGTTTTCATAAAAAAATTATAGGAGGTTTCGTTTAAAAATTTAAATTTTCTGAATTATTATTGAAAACTCTAAAAATATCTTATTCCCCTTTTCGACAGATTCTCAACTTTTCAAAATTCTTCCTTCTTTCGCAATGCGGTTACATTAAATTTTAAAACTTTCAAAAGCTTTTCCCGTTCGCTCATTATTTATTTCCCGAATTTTCATTCACAATTTCATGGCCGATAAACGAAATCATTTCAACTTGACCACATCAATGAAACCAAAATTTTCCTTTAAACAAAACAACCGTACGACGCATCCCTTCTTTATTTAAATTTATGGGTTGTTTTTTTTTTTTCAAACAAAAATTAATAAATAATTTTTTTTTTTTTTTATTTCTCTTACTTTGCTTATTCAGGAGATCCGATAATCCAGATGATGAATGTTTGGTGGCTCAGGAAAAATTACATCCTGTATGCGCTCAAAGAGTCGAAGGTCCCACACCTGCTTGCCACAGCATTGCTTTGACATGCAACGAAGACAGAGATTGCAGGTATAAGTGATGGATTGATTAATTTTTAAAAAGAACACAAAATTATTATTTTAAAATTAAAAAAAAAATTTTTTTTAACTTTATAGAAGCAGATTAGAAGCATTCGAACAATCTTGTGCTGTTGATAGCCTCACTAAAAAATGTGCTGGCTCAACAAATGACTGTCGCTTAGGTTTGGTAAGAATTTTAGGTACCGAACTTAGAGATATATGCGACTGCAAAGGCACAGATTTTGCTCAATTATACGAATGCCTCGGATGGCAAAGATTATTATGGTTTAATCCATGCGTAGGTTAGTTAGTGTTTTTTTTTTTTTTTTTTTTTTTTTTTTTTAAATCAAATTTAAAATCCTTAAAAAAAAAAAAAACTTATTTTAAATTTTTTTTTTTTTTCTAGTTCAATCTCAATTAGATTATTATAACAAGAGATCAGAAATATTACCAGCGGAAATGTTAAGATTTGGAAATATAGTTCCCGAGGGAAACATTTTTTTTAAAAGGAACTTAAGTAAAGTGATACATGCCAACGATTTGGCATTCACTCCAAATCTCGTACTTTCACCTTTCAGCAATCGAGAAAGTAATACCGTAGATGAAATAACTCAAGCACATCATTCCATAACGGCCGTGTTGCCGAAAAAAATCGAAAGAACTACATTAAAAACGACATCCACCGTCGTACCTCCTCCTGTTTTTATAAAAACAACAATGAAAACAACAACAAGTACGACCACAACAACAACAACAACTACGACAACGACGGCTGCGCCAACTACAACCACTACGACTACCACAACTACCACAACCACAACCCCTCCGACTACAACTCTTCCTCCAAGTAAGGTTTTAACTTTAACCATCGCTAATTAAAATCTATTAAAATTTATTATTTTATTTTATTTTAGAATTTTGTCTGGTTGAAAGAGAAAATCAACCCGCACAATATATAGTTGAAGGAAATGCAAAAAGAGTAAGTCAACCATTAACCTCATCGATATGACCAAAAAAATTGGAATTAAAAAAAAATAATTAATATTCTTACCTGCAGCTCTATAAAGACGATGAACCTGAATGTTCTGAAGTGTGCCATTGTCAAATTGGAGAACATTTGGAATGTCGCACTATATGCGTTAAAAGAGCAGCTTGTAAATCAGAATTTGCTTTTTACAATCATGCAGCTCCAGCCTATCAGGCTTACAGGGGTCGATGCATATGTTATTCTGGAAAATTTATTTGCGTTAGACCTCATCCAGGTACAACCGTACTACAAAAAAAAAAAACAATCATTAAGTACCATTTTTAAAACTTAAATACAATGAATGAAATATTACATACAAAATAAATAATTTTAGGTCACTACACGATTCCTCATGGTATTTTCATGTTTTTGGGATACAGTGAAGTTGACGAAACCCTTTTAAAACCTCATAATAATTTATCTGTGATTGATATGGCATCTACGCTCCAGCAATTTTTAATCCAGATGCACAATAAGGTAAATTTTTACACGTTTTAAAATTTGCTATGACAAATTACTTAACATTACAAAATAATTAAGTTACCGGATAGAAATTATTATTTTTATTAATATAAAATAATTACAAATAATAAAACGACATGTTAACTTTTAAATGAAAAAAAAAAAACTGGAATGCAAAAACATTAAAAATATAATAATAATAATTTATAATAACTTTAAGGCACACAAATTATCATCTAAAAAAAAAAAAAAATTTAATACAAAATCCACACAATAATTAATAATTTAAATATAAAATTTAATTTAATTTATATATGTAAATATGCTTAATTTTAAATTATTTAATAATTTTTATTATTATTATTATTATTAATAATTTTAGACGAGTTGCTCACTGGAAATATATAACATAACAAGAGAAAATCTTATTATGGCTGCTCACAT
>NW_002987021.1:21233-29012 GCF_000006295.1 Pediculus humanus corporis
TACTTTGTAGTTTTCATCTGTACTTTATAATGAGTTCGTGACAAAAGTTTATTTTGTTGTAGTTTCGTTGTAATTAACAAAAAAAAAAAAAAAAAAAAACTTATTTATATTTTATATTAAAACAAAAAAAAAATGAAAAAAAAAAAACTAAAACCAAACAAACACCACCACTAATACCTACTCAATTTTTTTTATAAATGCTTAGCCTAATACATTTAATGGTACAAAATAAAATAAAAAATTACCATTAGATGACAAAAAAAAAAAAAAATTTGCAAAAAACTATCTTACTTTATTAATCGTCAAACTAACAGGTAAATTATTAACATTCAAATAATTTTTTTTTTTTTTTTTAATAAAATGCTAAATTAAATTTACAATACGAATCAAATAATGTTCTATCATTTTACTTAACCGAAGAAGAATATGAAAAAGAAGACAATTTGTAAAGTTAAAGAAAAAGGAAAAAGTTACCTAAAAAATTTTTTTTTAAAAAAAAAATGCTCAACCACTGATTTTAAGTAAATATTTTAGAAAAATGTATGTAGAAATAAATTGTGCAATTAAAAAATAATTTTAGAATGTAAAAAAAATTATTGTATAAATAATTACTTATTATTATTATTATTATTTTTAGTTTATGTTTACAAACGTGTCGTTCTTGGTCATTTTTATTTTCTTTTAAATTGAGCTAGGTATAGGTGAAAATATGATTGAGCTTTGTAAAAATTAGATATGTAAAAGTTGTAAACAAAATTATTATTATTATTTAACTGTATAACTGTTCTAGTGTGTTATGTGTGTAAATATTTTTTTAGCTAAATTTAATTTTACATTGAAAAAAAAAATAAATAAATAAATAATTATGTTACGAAATGTATTTTGCCATTCCCCCCCCCCCATCAAATTTGTTCATACTAGGGGAGGTTTTTACTTTTAAAAAAAAAAAAAAATACAAAACTTGGTGGAATCATTTCATCTTATTTGACGTAAATAAGGTAAAAATTCAATCGAAGATGTATTCAATGAATGATTTGAATCAGAATTCAATCCGTTGAAATTTTTGCTGTGAAGAATTGAAGACTCTGGAACTTTGGTACTTTGACTAAAACTCAAAGACGAATCCACTGATGACAAGGAAGAAGGAATGAGAGACAAACGATGTAAAAATTCATCATTTTTTAATTGTGCCAGCAATTGAGATTTATCTGGTAAGTCTTTTTTATAATTATTTTCGCGATTTACGTCTAACAATCCGTTCGAAATCAATCCGTAATACGATGATTTATTATTTTGTTTTAATTCATTTTCAAATGGCAAAAGCCTGAAATCATCAAATTAATTATTATTAAATCATCAACGAAAATAGTTTAACATGCATTGCTTATAGTATGAAACACAAAACTACATCTTCCTTACATTCCAGGGTTTTTATATTTTTCCTCTGAAAGTTCTGAGTAAATGATTTCTGGAGATTCATCCTCGCAAGAAATTGTGTCGGAACTTTTTTGAGAATCCGTCAAATTTACGGAATTTATAAAATTACATTTGTTTCCGACAAAGTTTGATTCTTTAATATAGTTAGAATTATTGTGATGCCACATCTGATTACGATTGTGCCTGTTTACAAAAATATAATTGTAATTAGTTTTGAAACGAAATGAAATGCTTTAAATTAAATGTAATAAATTATAATTGTGATAATAACTTGTCGATATTATTATTATGATTTATTTTTTTGTTTTCCATATTAAAACCAAGTTTGTCGTTCAATACGTTTACATCACGTGGTACTGCCCATTCTATTTGAATTTTTTCGCTTCCCAATAAACTAGGATGATCTGAAAATCATTTAAAGAAAGATTTAATAATTTTTAAAGTTTTAATAGTGGTTTTAACGTTTTAAAACACTTGAAACTTTTAATTATTCATTATTCATACGCAAAAAAGTCAAGTTTTTTCAAAAAAAAATTATTTATTGCATAATGTTTTTCTTATTAAAATTTTTGAATAACCGTTAAAATAAACTAAGATTAAAGATTTAAACTGAATCCTCTAATTCAATTATGACGTCACGACCAAAAGTGCCAACTGTTGAAAATTTTTTTTTTTTTTCAAGTGCATAACCGAAAACAAAATTGTAATAACGTTTAAATAATACTTTTACAAAAATATAAGGTTTTATAAAATTTTTCGAAGAGTAATAGTCGAATGTAGAAAAATATAATCGAATAATTTATTTATAATTCATAATCGATATAAAATTTTACTTCGTAGTCAAAACAGCAATAGATAAACAATAATTAAATGTAAAAATTTACATAAACTTTCGGACATCTATTAAATTTTAAAATATAAAAAATAATTAACGTTTTTTTTTTAATTTAAATTTTTAATATTTAAAATAATTTCATAAAAAAAAAATATTTTTTACTCGGAGCTAAAAGACGCTTATTTGACCTTTGCAGTTTGGGAAAAAATTTGTGATCAGGGCAAAGACGTGTAAGTCAAATTTTTTCTTATTTAAAAAAATTTTTTTAATTTTTAAAATTGATTTTTTAATTATTTTAAACACTTTAGGTATTTTAGAAAATATTTTTACTAGTTTTAATTTTCTTATGTATCTGTAAAAGTAAGATTTAGATAAATGACATATGGCTACGCGGCGTGTACTCATTAAAAATGTTTTTTTTTATGAAAAAAAAAAATCTGTTTGTTCGAACAGTTTTTTTCTTTACCGGTTAATAATTTATTTAAAATTAACATTCATTTGTTTTTTTATATAATTTATGAGACACTAATTGAATTTTAAATATGAAACTATATCTATTAAAATTTAACAAATACTTTTTCTAAAAAAATAAATTTAAAATATTTTAATTTCATTTTTCAATTATTTTAATACTTTAATTTTCAATATTTTTATGTTTCATTATTTTCATCATAAAAATTTTTCTTGTAAAAATTAAATTAAAATTAATAAAATTAGGCTAAATTTTGTTTCACACCTACTAGACCTTGAAATAAGGTTAAACACTTTGCAATGATGAAGATTTTAATGTGCCACAATTTTACACACATATATTAATGTTTTAAATCAATCGTTATTTTTAATCATTAGAAAAATTTAATGTATGATACCTTTAAAGCTTTCGAAAGTAATTTTGTTAAGTTCGAGTTTTTATATTAAAAAATTATTGAAAAAAAAAAAACAAACATTTACCTTTTATGTAATTCAAAGCGAATTTAGCTTTTTCATGATTTCTGAATGTTAAAAAAGCAAAATTATTTAATCGTTTTACTTTCTGTAAGGAATTGTCTTCAAGGATATTTTCAATTATCTTCTTAATGGTGTTACTTTTTATTTCTTTTGGCACATTTCTGATAAACAATATATTTATCTAAAAGAGATTTAGAAAAAAAGAAAAATTTTTTTTAAAAAATTGTACCACCTAAATTTATTTAAAACTCAATTTTTATAGTAACTTAAATACAATCGAAAACATTAACAAGTATCGAATAATTAATCATGTTAATATGTGTTAATACTTATTTTAATTTTAAATTCATATCGAAAAGAATTAAACATATGCTTACACATAATAATTAAATTAATTTTTATTATTGCAAAAAAAATTAATCTGATTAAAGAAAAAGTAACTAATTTAATTCAGAGTTTTTAGTCATATTACATAATTAACTCGAAAAAAACTTTATTCGAATAAAGCCTAGATGTCAGTTATAATTACTGTTAATACACAACTTTTTTCGAATTCTTTTAATTATAGCAAATTAATAATAAAATCATTTTATGATGTTGTTATTTACAATAATAAATTGTTGGGATTTAATTAATATGGTCATTAATAAACAACATACTATCATAAGAAATTAAAGAAAAGTTTTATCTAAATAATTTTAGTTTTTAATTTCAGAGTAAAACTATTTTTTGGCAAGAAGTATTGAATTTACTTACTGTCTTAAGTATTGATTCATTTAAAAATGGTAGAGGATTAGCCCAAGCAGCAATGCATTTTTTTTCAAATAAATTAAAGCAAACATCAGGTGTTAAAATTCTTTTAGCAATGGCAGCATCCCTGTGACTTTTGAATTCGACAAAAGCATATCCTCTGAAAATGGAAGGATTTTCTAATGTTGGATAAACATAAACTTTTTTTACATTGTCTACAACGGTTAACAAATCACATTGAATTTCTTCACTTGTTTTATCATTAGGCACGCAACTTAAAAACAATCTCGTATTATCAACGGATCTTTCTATTTTAATTGTTCTCTTATTACGAATTTCAAACATGTCGAACGCTTTAATGGCGGCGTCAGCTTCCGAAATTTTCGTGTACCTTATGAACGCATATCCTCTATTAATGCCACTCCAATGAACGGGTAATCGTACTTCGTAAATTCTACCGATTGTCGAAAAAATTTGAAATAATTCTATTTCGAAAACATCATCGGGTAAATTTTTTATAAAAATTTCCGTGCCGTGCGGTGGTGGCGGTCCTACCCAATCTTTTGGTGGGCCCCAAATTTTTTGACCGTTAATTTGTATGTTTTCCATTTTAATTAATTAATTAACTTGCTTTTTTTTTTCTTTTTAATAAACTCACTACACTATATATAAAAGAATTTATTTTAAATACTCAAGAATAAACTACTCACAAAAAAATCTGATTACTGTAGGTGTCTGGTGTAACGGTCGCTTCTTTGGAAATTTCTAGAAATCACTTTGTAGGGAAGAAGAAAAAAAATCGGTTTCTTATTTTAAGAAGAATTTATGCGTTTTTAAATTAACGTACGGACATTAATTTTTTACCGATTTTTTGTCATTTTAGATAAAAAAATACGTTAGAAAAAAGCTTTTTAAGCATATTTTTTATTTAATGAGTTAATCTTTATCTATTGTATGCATATTTTAATTTTTCAAAATTTTTTTTTTTTTTTTTTTTTTTTTCATGATTTAAAAAGTTCGTTAATTTTTAAATCGTTTTTTCGCTGATTAATCGCATTCTTAAATCGGATTTTAATTGTCTGACTTTTTCTTTATCTCATTTTTTTTTTAAAGTAGTAATTTTTATAAAGTAACGATTTCTTTAATTCTTAAATAACGGAAAAATTCAATAAAAATGTTCGAGTATTTGTTAATTTTTTTAAAAGTTATAATTTTTACACGTTACTAATTGTCTACCATGGATGGATGGATGGATGGATGTGTAAAATATTGTCAAAAGTGAATATTTAATAATCTTTTTCAAATGTTTTATTTGTTTAAAAAAAAAAAAAAAAAATGATGAAGGAATTGTTTTTAGTTTTACCATAATCGAAATCGTTTTGTTTTGTCATTTTTTTTTTTTTCAATTGTAAAATGAGGTTAAACAATGAAACGACGCCATTTTGTTTTTTTTAAAAAAATTTTCGAAAATTCAGTGACGTTTATGAAAATTAGATTAAAATGTTTTTTAAAATAATTTTATTTTACAATAAATGATGATAATGAATTTATATAATTTAAAAGTGAAAATAATAACTTGGCAAATAAATTTAAATATAGATTTAATAAAAGTTTTTAGGTTACTAGGTAGCCTATATATGATGCCAATGTTTTATTTTTAGTTTTTGTATTTTTTTTTTCTTAATTTTTGTCGTTTAATAAATATATAAATAACAAAAAAAAGACCTTAAACTTAAATTAACGACAAAATGCAGCTAATTTTTTTTTTTTTTTTTTTGATGTTTCGCCAAAGGGCTTCTTTTTTATTTTAAATATTCCACCGCCTGTTTTGATACTTCATTGATTTTTCAAAAAATTTATTTTTTCATTAATTTTCAGCATCAACTTCCACGCAATGTATAAATCACTGATTGAGGTAGAGAAAAAGCGTCAAGCTTCCATGCCTGCCTCCACCAAAGAAGTTTCTTTATATCAAAATGATTTGCCGAGAGGAACGTTAATAAATAATCGTAAATTATTAGCACTATCACCAGCATCATCCTTTGCATCGGCAAATGGTAATTTTATTTTTAATTAATTAATAAATGTGTACTACATTCTTATTTTTATTTTAAAATTGTGTTATATTATTCTTATGATTGCAGACAGTTGCGAATTTGGATCAACAAAATATTTCTTATTGTGTGGAGTTGGTGGTATTTTATCATGTGGAATAACTCATACAATGATAACACCTTTAGATTTAGTCAAATGTCGTTTGCAAGTAGATTCTGCAAAATATAAAAATTTGATTCACGGTTTCAAAGTGATTATCATTTTAAAAAATTGTTTTTTAAAAATGAAGAAATCTATATATAGTTTTGTCTTTTCATACCGCCTAAAATTTGTTTTTTTTTTTTTTGTAGGTTACCGTTGGTGAAGAAGGTACCAGAGGTTTAGCCAGAGGATGGGCACCTACTGCCATTGGTTATTCTGCTCAGGTAAAGCAGGAATTTCAAATTTAAAGAAAAGAAAATATCAATTTTTTAAGTAAAATTATTTTTGTTGAATTATTTTAGGGTCTTTGCAAATTTGGATTTTACGAAGTATTTAAATGCTTGTACAGTGATGCTCTTGGGGAAGAAAATGCTTACGTTTACCGTACTTGGCTGTATTTGGCTGCTTCTGCTTCTGCAGAATTCATCGCAGATGTTGCTTTAAGTCCATGGGAATCAGCTAAGGTAACCATATTTTTTTAGGAAGAGTGTCGAGGGCATGAATCGGTTTTCATTTTTTTAAAAAATATTTTTAAGGTTAAAATTCAAACAACTCCCGGTTACGCTTCAACACTTAGAGAATGTGCTCCGAAAATGATGAAAGAAGAAGGATTGAACGCTTTTTACAAGAGTTTGGTACCACTCTGGATGAGACAGATACCGTACACCATGATGAAGTTTGCTTGCTTTGAAAAAACCGTCGAACTTCTTTACAGGTTCAACAAATAAACCTTATTTAATTGAATGAATAAAATGCGGATTATTTTTATTATTATTTTATTAAATTTTTTTTGTTTTTTAATAGATACGTCGTACCAAAACCTAGAGATCAATGTACCAAAGGTGAACAACTTCTTGTTACATTTGCTGCCGGTTACATTGCTGGTGTTTTCTGCGCCATCGTTTCACATCCGGCGGATACGGTAGTTTCCAAATTGAATCAAAACAAAGAAGCCACTGCTGGTCAAGTGTTGAAAGATCTTGGAATGTTCGGTTAGTGACGGTTTAAAATTTCCATCATTAAATCGAATTAAATTTTTTTACATTTGTTTTATTATTATTATTATTATTATGATAATTAGGTGTTTGGAAAGGTTTGGTACCGAGGATTATCATGATCGGTACTTTAACAGCTGCTCAATGGTTCATATACGATGCAGTTAAAGTTTATCTTCGCCTTCCAAGGCCTCCTCCACCAGAAATGCCAGAATCCCTTAAGAAAAAACTTGAAGCTGCTGGAAAGCTTTAAGGAGAAAAAAAAAGAAAAAAAAAAGTTTAAATATTAATTCCTCTGGTTAGAGAAATGGAATATTTGAAAAAAAAAAAAAAAAGTTTAAAATAATTAAAAAGTTGACGATAGTTAGTAAAGATATCCAGTAAATGATAATAATAATAATTAAACGAATCATAGAAGTGTATCGATAATAGAATTATACAATTTTTTTTTTTTTTTTAGTCGTTTTTTCTCGCTTTGATTATTTACGTAGTCGATTATTATTATTTTTTTTAGCAGGGATTTATTTGATTTACAATAATTTTTTATTAAAAATATTA